>NC_057926.1:23078945-23101445 GCF_018873765.1 Telopea speciosissima | reverse complement strand
AGATAGTTACCCAGCATGGCTGACAGCCTAGCACAAGGCTGCCCAGCATGGCCCACTGCCTCGCACATCGTTGCCCAGTATGGCTGACTACCTTGCACAAGGCTACTCAGCATGGGTGACTGCCCCACACAAGGCGGCCCAACATGGCCCACTGCCCAACATGGTGATTGCCCCGCACAAGATAACCCAGCATGGGTGACTTCCCCGCACAAGGCTGCCCAGCATGGGTGACTGCCCCGCATAAGGTTGCCCAGCATAACTGACTGCCTTGTACAAGGCTGCCCAGTATGGCTGCACTGCCTCGCACATCAGTTCACAGCATGGTTGACTACCTCGCACAAAGCTGCCCAATATGGCCCACTGCCTTGCACATCATTGCCCAGCATGGCTGACTGCCTCGCACAATGCTGCCTAGCATGGCTGCACTACCTCGCACATCATTGCCCTGCATGGTTGATTTCCTCGCACAGGGCTGCCCAGCATGGCTGACTACCGCGCACAAGGCCACCCAGCATGGCCTACTACCTCGCACATCCTTGCCCATCATGGCTGACTGCCTCGTACAAGGCTGCCCAGCATGGTCCACTGCCTCGCACAAAGTTACCTAGCATGGCTACACTGTCTCGCATATTGTTGCCCAGTATGGCTGACTGCCTCGCACAAGTTTGCCCAGCATGGCCCACTACCACACACATCATTGCCCAGCATGGTTGACTGCCTCATACATCATTGCCGAGCATGGCTGACTGCCCTGCACAAGGCTGCCCAACATGGCCCACTGCCTCGCAGATCATTACCTAGCATGGTTGATTGGCTCGCATATGGCTACCCAGCATGGCTGTACTAGGCAACTACATGCTCCAGCCTTCCGCCTGTCAGGCTCCCCATTCTACCCGTCTTGAATCACAGACCAAGGAGTCTGACACGTGTGCGAGTCAACGGGCGAGTAAACCGGTAAGGCGCAAGGAATCTGACTGGTGGGATCCCCCTATGGGTTGCACCACCGACCGACCTTGATCTTCTGAGAAGGGTTTGAGTGAGAGCATACCAGTCAGGACCCAAAAGATGGTGACCTATGCCTGAGCTGGGCGAAGCCAGACGAAACTCTGGTGGAGGCCCGCAGCGATACTGACGTATAAATCGTTCGTCTGACTTGGGTATAGGGGTGAAAGACTAATCAAACCGTCTAGTAGCTGGTTCCCTCCGAAGTTCCCCTCAGGATAGCTGGAGCCCGCGGCCGAGTTCTATCAGGTAAAGCCAATGATTAGAGGCATCAGGGGCGCAAAGCCCTTGACCTATTCTCAAACTTTAACTAGTTAAGACGGTGCAGCTGCTTCGTTGAGCCGTGCCACAGAATCGAGAGCTCCAATTGGGACATTTTTGGTAAGCAGAACTAGCGATGAGGGACGAACCAAAAGCCAGGTTATGGTGCCGAATTGCACGCTAACCTAGAACCCACAAAGGGTGTTGGTCGATTAAGACAACAGGACGGTGGTCATGGAAGTCAAAATCCTCTAAGGAGTGTGTAACAACTCACCTGCCAAATCAACTAGCCCCAAAAATGGATGACGCCGAAGTGTGCAACCAACACCCTATCATAGGGGCAACTGCCAGGCCCTGATGAGTAGGAGGGCGTGGCGGTCGCTGTAAAACTTGGGGAGCGAGCCTGGGTAGAGCGGTCGCCGGTGCAGATCTTGGTGGTAGTAGCAAATATTCAAATGAGAACTTTAAAGGCCAAAGAGGGGAAAGCTTCCATGTGAACGACACTTGCAGATGGGTAAGTAGATCCTAAGGGATGGGGGAAGCCTATCAGAGAGCGTGTATGCATGTGTGCTCCAAAAATTGGGTTAAAATTTAAAAATTGGGACGTGGCGGCTGACGGCAACGTTAGGAAGTCCGGAGACATCGACGGGGGCCTCAAGAAGAGTTATCTTTTCTGTTTAACAGCTTGCCCACCCTGGAAATGGCTCAGCCGGAGGTAAGGTCCAGAGGTTGGAAGAGCACCGCACATCGGATGGTGTTCGGTGCACCCCCGACGGCCCTTGAAAATCTGGAGGATCGATTGTCGACCTTGCCCGGTCGTACTCATAACCGCATTGGGTCTCCAAGGTGAACAGCCTCTGGTCGATGGAACAATGTAGGCAAGGGAATTCGGCAAAATGGATCCGTAACCTCAGGAAAAGGATTGGCTTAGAGGGCTGGGCACAAGGGTTCTAGTCCTGAACTCGTCGGCTGTCGGCGGAATGCTCAAGCTGCTTCCGTGGCTCAAGCGGGTCATCGTATGCCGACCAAGGGACGGATTGGGAATGGCCCCCTTGGGGGCCTTCCCCGGGCGTCGAACAGTCGACTCCAAACTGGTACGGACAAGGGGAATCCGACTGTTTAATTAAAATAAAGCATTGCAATGGTCCCTGTGGATACTCACGCAGTATGATTTCTACCCAGTGCTCTGAATGTCAAAGTGAAGAAATTCAACCAAGCGCGGGTAAACGACGGGGGTAACCATGACTCTTTTAAGGTAGCCAAATGCCTCGTCATCTAATTAGTGATGTGCATGAATGGATTAACAAGATTCCCACTGTTCCAGTCTACTATTCAGCGAAACCACAGCCAAGGGAACAGGCTTGGCAGAATCAGCAGGGAAAGAAGACCCTGTTGAGCTTGACGCTAGTCCGACTTTATGAAATGACTTGAGAGGTGTAGGATAAGTGGGAGCCTTCGAGCAAAAGTGAAATACCACTACTTTTAACGTTATTTTACTTACTCCATGAGTCAGAGGAGGGGCTACGCCCCTCCTTTTGGACCTAAGGCCTGCGTCGGCAGGACAAAGGACATTGTCAGGTGGGAAATTTAGCTGGGGCAGCACATCTGTTAAAAGATAACATAGGTGTCCTAAGATGAGCTCAACAAGAACAAAAGTCTCGTGTGGAATAAAAGGGTAAAAGCTCGTTTGATTCTGATTTCCAGTACGAATACGAACCGTGAAAGCGTGGCCTATTGATCCTTTAGACCTTCAAAATTTAAAGCTAGAGGAGTCATAAAAGTTACCACAAGGATAACTGGCTTGTGGTAGCCAAACATTCATAGCAACATTGCTTTTTTATCCTTCGATGTCGGCTCTCCTCATCATTGCGAAGCAGAATTTACCAAGTGTTGGATTGTTCACCCACCAATAGGGAACGTGAGCTGGGTTTAGACCATTCTGAGACAGGTTAGTTTGACCCTACTGATGACAGTATCGCAATAGTAATTCAACCTAGTACGAGAGGAACCCTTGATTCACACAATTGGTCAACGTGCTTGGTTGAAAAGCCAGTGCCGGATTATGACTTAACGCCTCTAAGTTAGAATCCAGGCTAAAGAAATGACGCATGCGCCCATCGTTTGTTTGCCAGAGGCACATGTCGTTGGCCAACCCCCGTGATAGACGTGTTGGGTGGGGCCACCTTGAAGCATAATTCTTGTCAGGCGACGGGTAGAATCCTTTACAGACGACTTAATTAAGCGATGGGGTATTGTAAGTGGCAGAGTGGCATTGTTGCCACGATCCACTGAGATTCAGCCCCTTGTCACACCGATTCGTCCCTCCCCCTTCCCCTCCCCAACCTTTTTACAACTCTAACCCATACTTGCTTGAGGCTATGCTACTGTACTAGCCATGCACACACACAAACAACGTGACACTATGTGCCCCCAAGCGCCTACCACCAATGTGCAGCCAAGATAAAAAGAAAAATGCATGCTGCAATAGGTAACTGCCTTATTGTGTGCCGATGTGCCTAGGTGGATTCCCCAAGCTGTACTTACATCCCATATAGTATGGTGACAATGTGCCCAGGTTGTGATCAAGCTGTGGGGCCACAGAGTTGTAGACCAAGCGTGTGTGCCACCAAGTGTGGTGCAAAAATTAAATGAAATGCCCTACCTGTGGTTGCTCCACTATTTATCGCCATGTGTGCCTCTACGTGTGGTGACCATGGGTGCTGCACGAGGCTGCCCAGCTTGGCAAGCACACCGTACAAGGCTACTCAGCATGGCTGCACTGCCTCGCACATTGTTACCCAGCATGGCTGCACTGCCTCGCACAAGGCTGCCCAACATGGCCTACTGCCTCACACATCATTGCATAGCATGGCTGCACTGCCTCGCACATCGTTGCCCAGCATGGCTGACTACCTCGCAAAAGGCTACCCAACTACCTCGCACAAGGCTACCCAGCATGACCCACTACCTAGCACATTATTACCCAGCATGGCCTACTACCTCGTACATCATTGCCCAATATACCCTACTGCCTCACACATCGTCGCCCAGCATGGTTGCACTACCTAACACATCGTCGCCCAGTATGGCTGACTGCCTCGTAAAAGGCTGCCCAGCATGGCTGACTACCCTGCACAAGGTTGCCCAGCATGGCTGACTGCCCCACACAAGGCTGCCCAGCATGGTCCACTGCCTTGCACAAGGCTGCCCAGTATGGCCCACTGCCTCGGACATCGTTGCCTAGCATGGCTGACTACCTCGTACAAGGCTGCCCAACATGGCTGCATTACCTCGCACATCGTTGCCCAGCATGGCTGACTGTCCCGCATAAGGCTGCCCAACATGGCCCACTGCCTCACACATCATTGCCCAGCATGCCTGATTGCCTTGCACAAGGCTGCCCAACATGGCCTACTGCCTCACACATCATTGCACAGTATGGCTGTACTGCCTCGCACATCGTTGCCTAGCATGGCTGACTACCTCGCACAAGGCTACCCAGCATGACCCACTACCTAGCACATTGATGCCCAGCATGGCCTACTACCTCGTACATCATTGCCCAACATGGCCTACTGCCTCACACATCGTCGCCCAGCATGGCTGCACTGCCTAACACATCGTCGCCCAGTATGGCTGACTGCCTCGCACAAGGCTGCCCAGCATGGCTGATTGCCCCGCACAAGGCTGCCCAGCATGGCTGACTGCCCCACACAAGGCTGCCCAAAGATGGCCCATCGCTTTGCACAACGCTGCCCAAGATGGGCCAACGCTCACACATCGTTGCCCAAAGATGGTCGATCGTCTCGCACAAGGCTACCCAGCATGGCTGCATTACCTCGCACATTGTTGCCCAAGATGGCTGACTGTCCCGCATAAGGCTGCCCAACATGGCCCACTGCCTCGCACATCGTTGCCCAGCATGGCTGACTACCTCACACAAGGCTGTCCAGCATGGCTGACTGCCCAGCATAAGGCTGCCCAGCATGGACGATGCCTCGCACATCGTTGCCCAAGATGGTCGTGTCGCCTCGCATAAGGCTGCCCGAGATGGTGGATCGCCTCGACAAGGCTATCCAAAGCATGGCCCTCTTGCCTCTCACATCATTGCCCAAGATGGCTGTATCGCCTCGCACATCGTTTCCTAGCATGGCTAACTGCCTCGCACAAGGCTGCCCAGCATGGCCCACTGCCTCGCACATCGTTGCCCAGCATGCCTGTCTGTCCCACATAAGGCTGCCCAGCATGGCCCTGCCTCACACATCATTGCCCAGCATGCCTGATTACCTCGCACAAGGCTACCCCGCATGGCTGTACTGCCTCGCACATCGTTGCCCAGCATGGCTGACTGCCTCGCACAAGGTTGTCCACCATTGCTGACTGCCCCGCATAAGGCTGCCCAGCATGGACTACTGCCTCGCACATGGTTGCCCAGCATGGGTGACCGACTCGCATAAGGCTTCCCAGCATGGCTGACTGCCCCGCATAAGGCTGTCCAGCATGGCCTACTGCCTCGCACATCACTGCCCAGCATGGTTGCACTGCCTCCCACATCGTTTCCTAGCATGGCTGACTACCTCGCATAAGGCTGTCCAGCATGGCCCACTGCCTCACACATCGTTGCCCAGCATGCCTGACTGCCTCACACAAGGTTGCCCAGCATGGCTGCTCTACCTCGCACATCATTACCCAAAGATGGTCGATCGCCTCACACAAGGCTCTCCGGCATGGTGATCGCCTCGCACAAGGCTGCCCAACATGGACTCTCGCCTCGCACATCGTTGACCAACATGGTGATCGCCTAAGGCATAAGGCCCCCGCCCGGACAGAGGCCTTGCTACTCGCACATCGTTGCCCAACATGCCTGATCGTCTTCCACAAAGCTGCCCAACATGGCTACGCTGCCTCGCACATCGTTGCCCAGCATGGCTGACTACCCCGCACAAGGCTGCCCAGCATGGCCCACTGCCTCGCACATCGCTGCCCAACATGGCCCACTGCCTTGTATAGGGCTGCCCAGCATGGTTGCACGGCCTCGCACATTGTTTCCCAGCATGGCTGGCTGCCCCGCATAAGGCTGCCCGGCATGGCCCACTGCTTCGCACATCATTGCCCAGCATGGCTGACTCCCTCTCACAAGGCTGCCCGGCATGTCTGCCCGGCCTCGCACAAGGCTGTCTAGCATGGCTGGCTGCCTTGCACAAGGCTGGCCAGCATGGCTTGCAGTGGCGCACAAGGCTATTGGCTAGCACAGGCTGGCAGGCATGGGTGTGACCAGTCACGCAAGCGTAAAGATGCCCAACATAGCACCGCCACTCACATTCTGCACTGCATCGCACATCATTGCCCAGCATAGCAGGCACACCGCGCACATGGCATGCCAAGCATGGCTGCACTGCCTCGCATGTGGCTGCCCAGCATGGCAGGTACGCCGCACACATGGCTGCACTGCCTCAGCATGGTTGGCACTGTAGCCACACAATTTGCAATGCTTCATATGCAAATGAGGTTATGTTACTGCCCACCCATGCCTTTCTTGAGCCTTTGGGCTGGCTCATGATGCACACATGTGGCCCCAAGTGTGGTGCAAAAATTAAATGCCCAAGCTGTGGTTCCCTACTACTGTGTTCCTATCTGTGGCCATGTGTGCCTCTACGTGTGGTGGCCATGGGTACTGCACGAGGCTGCCCAGCACGGCAGGCACGCCGATGCACAAGGCTGCCTAGCATGGTGGTACTGCCTCGCACAGCGTTACCCAGCATGGCTGACTGCCTCGCACAAGGCTGCCCAGCCTAGCTGCACTGCCTCGCACAAGGCTGCCCAACATGGCTGCATTGCCTCCCACATCGTTGCCCAGCATGGCTGACTGCCTCGCACAAGGGGGCCCAGCATGGCCCACTGCCTCACACATCGTTGCCCAGCATGGCTGACTGCCTCGCACAAGGCTGCACTACCTCATACATCGTTGCCCAGCATGGCCGACTGCCCCGTACAAGGCTGCCTACCATGTCTTATTCATGATGCACACATGTGCGTGCTGGCCGTTGCACATCGTGGCCATGACCGCAAACCATAATACAGATGCTATATTACCTTTGTGCAAAACATCCCATTGGTTTGGAAAATGCTTGAAATCATTTACTTGATGGACACAGTATGTATTTTTGTAAAATTAAGGCACTTAAAAGGAGCATTATTAGTTTCGATGAATTTTTTATGATCTTTTCAATAAAAAAGTATAAAAATTAGTAAACATAGTTGAAGTGATCCAATCTTTTGCCAAGACATTCTATGCGTTTATCTAAGCCATCTGAAGTGGGTTTTGTGAAAAAATTCAACAAAATGGATTTTTCATGTTTTTTTAAAATTTTTAATATAAATAATTTAATAAAAAAATAAATATAAATGATAAATTAATGAATTTTTTTTTAAAATGTTCCTTTGAATTTTCTCTAATTGCCTACCAATTTTCATAACCATGTGATGTTTGTAGCTCAAGAAATAGACCAATATGACTTATTGATGAATTTTTTTTTATCTTTTAAAAAAAAATTATAAAAAATAGTAAACAAAGTTGAAGTGATCCAATCTCTTGCCAAGACATTCTATGCATTTAGCTGAGCCATCTAAAATTGGTTTTGTGAAAAAATTCAACATAATGGATTTTTCACGATTTTTTGAATTTTTTGATTTTTTAATACTAAAAAATTAATAAAAAAATAAATATAAATGATAAATTAATGAAAATTTTTAAAATGTTCCTTTGAATTATCTCAAATTTCCTACCAATTTTCATAACCATGTGATGTTTGTAGCTCAAGAAATAGCCTAGTATGACTTTTTTTTGGGGGGGGGGGTCATGTCTCCTTCTGGGAAAGTGCAAAAAGCATAAGAGCTACCTTGAGGGGGGGTTGGCTACCTTGGTTGGGTGGCACGCATGGGCACCCAAGCGCTGCACATGGTGCATGCGTGAGGGCAGCATGCACAATAAAGCCATGGCACATGCGAAAACCGTCCGATGGCACGTTGGTCCCATGTTGTGCACCTTTGGCGCGGTAGTGTAGTCACCCATGGCAGCCTTGTGCGCTGTGGTGTAGCCACGTTGTGCGGCCTTATGTGCTGTGGTTCAGCTATGTTGGGCATCGTTGCGCGTTGTGGTGTAGCCACGCTAGGTAGACTTGTGCGCTATGGTGCAGCCCTATGCGTTGTGGTGCAGCTATGTTGGGGATCGTTGTGCACTGTGGTGTAGCCACGTTAGGCAGACTTGTACGCTGTGGTGCAGCCCTATGCGCTGTGGTGCAGCTACGTTGGGCATCATTGTGCGCTTTGCAACAGCCAAGCTAGGTAGACTCGTGCGCTGTGGTGCAGCCATGTTGTGCTGCCCTATGCGCTGTGGTGCAGTTATGTTGGGCATCGTTGTGCGTGGTGGTGCAGCCACGCTAGGCAGACTCGTGCGCGGTGATGCAGCCGCGCTAGGCAGACTCGTGCGCGGTGATGCAGCCACGTTGTGCAGCCCTATGTGCTGTGATGCAGCTATATTGGGCATCGTCGTGCACTGTAGTGCAGCCACGCTAGGCAGACTTGTGCACTGTGGTGCAGCCACGTTGTGCAGCCCTATGTGCTGTGGTGCAGCTATGTTGGGCATCATTGTGCGTTGTGGTGCAGCCACGCTAGGTAGACTTGTGCGCTGTGGTGCAGCCATGCTAGGTAGACTTGTGCACTGTGGTGTAGCCACGCTAGGCAACCTTGTGCTCTGTGGTGCAGCCACGTTGTGCAGCCCTATGCGCTGTGGAGCAGCTATGTTGGGCATCGTTGTGCGCTGTGGTGTAGCCAAGCTAAGCAGACTTGTGTGTTGTGGTGTAGCCATGCTAGGCAACCTTGTGCATTGTGGTGCAGACAAGCAGGGCAGCCTTGTGCGCTTGCATATGGTGGTCCCTTCCCCCCCCCTTCCCCCCCTCCCCCCCGTGGTTCCTTCCCCCCCCCTCTCCCAATGTTGTTCTCCCAAATGATTTGTCGCTACCTTGGTTGATTGTCGGCTCAGGGTGAGGTAATGGCCTAGGTGTAGGCATCGGTCGACCTATTTGTGTCCCTGGCTCGTGCCTCAAGTGGTGCCTCACGTGGGCTAACTTTTGACGGGATTTTATCAAATCACACCACGGACGATGTTTCATGTTTTTCAAAACACCATGCATAACGAAGTGTTGCTATCCAGTGGGATTTTGCGGTGCCTTGGTTAATCATCGGCCTAGGGTGAGGTAATGGTCTAGGTGTTAAATCCGTGCCCAAAACCCGATTTGAAACCCGATCTGACCACCTGTCTGGTTTCAACCTTTTGTGTAGAATCGGAAGCGGAGTACACTCGCAAACTGTGGGTCAAAATACTCAAGCCATCACACAAGATTGTCGATCACGAAACAGGGGAAGTCCTCGAGGAAAGATCCACCGTCAGAGACAAGGGGAAAATCATCCACGAAAGCATATTCTCGGAATTCCCTTATGATGGGGATCCGCGGGGCCCGCACCTAAATCGCCCTTATCCACTTAGCGATGACTAGGAGTAAGTCACTATCCGAATAATTCATGCCTATGTATGACCATTAATAAGTATAAGAACTAGAATGGGCTTGGGCTTAGGAGCTTAGCCTCTTTCTATTTGTAACTAGAATTTAGAACATGGGCCATGGGCCATGGGCCCAAGTGGATCCAATGGCCCAATGACTTAAAATAGACCTTGGGCTTATACCTAACCAAACAAGCTCCTAAGCAAATGGACCTAAGGGCTTGAGACTAACCAAATAAGACCTAATGCCTAGATGGGGTATTAAAGACCCAAAACTACTATTCACCTCACATTACAATCCTAAATCGTGGAGAGGAGAGGAGAAAAAGAAAGAAGAGGAAGAAGGAAGGAGAAGGGAGAAGTATGGTGGAGCACAAGCTATCATCATCAACCTTTGGTGAGTCTCTTTCTCTCTCTCTCTCTCTCTCTCTCTCTCTCTCTCTCTCTCTCTCTCTCCATCTCTCTGTCCCTAATTCTATTACCTAGGGTTTGAATCGGTTGAGCACACCTTGAGTGCTCCATCTACTCAATTAGAAGAGCCATTAATGGCAAATCCTTGATGCTTAACTATGAAGCACCTAACCCTACCTTAAACCCTTTCACCCTTCCTCCATTTATGAACCCTAAGTTGGGGATTCACCTCCATTTATGGGTTTCACCAACCCTCATGGAAGACCATAGAGGTGTGGTTTGTGGGTTGTTAAATAACATTGATTAAAGGCCCTTTCAAAACCCCAATACCCAAACCCATGAGTTTCCTTTCCATATGTATTTTAATGGAGGAAAACCTAATCGATCATGGGGTTTACAAACCCATGTTGGGTGTGTTCTATGGCACCTTGGTTGGGGTTGTTCTCATGGTCAAAGAGACCCCTAAAAACCCCTAAGAATACCCCATTTTAGCCCAAGACTTTGGGGCTGCAAAACCATTCTCGGAATGGCATGAACAAAGAAGATCGGCACATGGACAGGCACATGCAAGTGCCAGTCCCTGAGAAACTAAACCTGCCGGTGGGAAGTCCGAGAGGGACAGGCACATGCAAGTGCCAGTCCCTGAGAAAGATCTGCCGGTGGGAGATCCGAGAGGAACAAGCACATGGATAGGCACATGCAAGTGCCAATCCCTGAGAACCTAGATCTGCCGGTGGGAAAGTCCGAGAGGGACAGGCACATGATATAGCCTTGCTGTATGTGCCGGTCCCCTATTTTAGCCTTGTTTGATAACTTATGGGGCCCAACTCTTCTAGCCCTAAGGCACTAATCTCTCCCCACGTTATACACTCTCTTTAGGTTGACTGACCCGGCTCGGGGGCATATTAGTACATGGGACAGTGTACTTGGCATCGAACGCCGATTTGAAGAGCTCCGTACTGACGATTGACTGAGAATCAAGGTGAGTGAGTTAAGCAACGTCTTAATTTATGGAATGTTTGTGTGTCGTGTCTTGCAAATGCCATTCATGCATGTGTGCTATAATATATAATTATTGGTAAGATATAGGACGATATAAATGTTTAGATGTTGATAGGACTTTACATTCTTGTCTTGTGATATTATTTATTTTATTGCACTATGGTGCGAATGGTATTGGATTTAGTTATGGGACTCGGGTGCCGGTTGGTGCTGGACCTGGGGATTCCATAATATGGACTCACTCATGGCATGTAGATCTAGGGCTTCGGAAGCGGGATCCAAGTGCCGGTGGGTGCTGGGCTTGAGATTGCTGTACTTGAAATTGCATTAGAGTTGTAAATTGCATTAGGTGGAAACGGGATGGTGACCGACTGACTACCTTCGGTATTCACATCTCGTACTTGTATACGTACGTATGGGCTAGAGGGGCTAGAGGATAGCCGGCCGACCGTATTTCGGTATCTATAGACTCGGCCTCTGGCCTATGCACATGTGTACCTCACTCATACAATAGGTGAATGCTGGCTAGGATAAATGTTTACCCAGTACTATGACCCTTACCGACAGGGGGTTAGGTATCGGTCAAATCCGTGGATTCCGATCGTTATTTGGGTATACCCACCCGGGAAGTTCGGGCACCAACCGTATTTTGGGCCGAACGCCAGGACGGGATTTGACTTGGGGGTTTGTGTATATCTCTTGGTGGAGACCAAGATGCGGTAGGCTTCCTAGCGACTGGGATTTGTCATCACCGGTATACCATCCGTTTATGGTACCGATGTCGGGATGCTACCTAAGGTGTTGCTATAGTACTATACCTGACTTAGTTGTGTGTTAGGTGGATTGGCTAGGATAAATGTTTACCAAGATTTATGACCCTTACCACGAGGGTTAGGTGTCGGTCAAATCCGTGGGTTCCGACCGTTATTCGGGTATACCCACTGGGAAGTTCGGGCACCAACCGATTTTGACAGGCGAGCCGAACGCTAGGACGGGATTTGACTTGGGGTTTGCGTATATCTCTTGGTGGAGACCGATCACGGGCTTCCGGAAGGCGTGACTCGGGTTTGTCATCGCCGGTATACCATCTGTTTATGGTACCGATGTCGGGGATGCTACCTAAGGTGTTGCTATAGTACTATACCTAACTTAGTTGTGTGTTAGGTGGATAACAATAAAACTATACATCATCATTCATTCATGTAGCATGATTGTAAATTGTATGTGATGTACGGTCTACCTTGGTGGTATGGGACACCTTGGTATCCGTCCATCATGTATGGTTTGCAGTCAGCCCCATTCATTATTATTATTATATATGCTTGTGTGGCTTAGCCACTCATTGGGCTCAGTTGGAGCTCACTCCTCGAGGAATCATTTTTTTTAGTTGATGCACGTACATTCGAGTAGGATGGCACGGAGTTCAAGACTCCTGAGGAAGGTCATGAAGAGTGATGGACTTCGGAATATGAGGATCATGGACCGGAGTGCTACTGTGAGATGTGTTCCACGAGGGAGCAGTGATTCTTGGCTGGTGGCCATCTTTTGTTACACTTTCATAAACTATTTTCTGATTCAAAGGTGTATTCTTTTATTCCTTTCTTGATAAGTGTATTTATTATACAGTGATAATACATAGATCCTGATTAGAACCCATTGATATGAAGGGGTAAATTTGAATAGACAATATTTTATATGCTATCACCTAGCTTCTGCTAACTCTGATGTTATTAATATTAATCCTTTCCTTTTACCTATTATTTGTCATTGTGAATGAGTTAGTCTTGGGTACTGCATCAGTGATTCTGGTGGTTAGAGAGCATATTGATACGCTTCGATTGCATTCCCCGTGGTTCAGGGATGGGGGTGTGACACTAGGTGGGGGCATCGGTTGACCTATTGGATCCCTGGCTCGTGCCGCAAGCGGTGCCTCACATGGGTTGACTTTTGACGGGGCTTTGTCAAATCACACCACATAGTATGGTGACTATGTGCCTAGGTTGTGATCAAGCTGTGGTGCCACAGAGTTGTAGACCAAGTGCGTGTGCCACCAAGTGTGGTGCAAAAATTAAATTAAATGCCCTACCTGTGGTTGCTCTACTATCTGTGGCCATGTGTGCCTCTACATGTGGTAACCATAGGTGCTGCACGAGGCTACCTAGCGTGGCAGGCACACCTATGCACAAGGCTGCCCAACGTGGCTGCGCCAGCTCGCACATCGTTGCCCAGTATGGCTGACTACCTCACACAAGGCTGCCCAGCCTGGCTGCACTGCTTGGTACAAGGCTGTCCAACATGGCTGCACTGCCTCGCACATCGTTGCGTAGCATGGCCGACTGCCTCGCACAAGGTTGCTGAGCATGGTTGCATTGCCTCGCACATGGTTACCCAGCATGGTTGACTGCCTCGCACAAGGCCGCCCAGCATGGCCCACTGTCTCGCACATCATTGCCCAGCATAGCTGACTGCCTCGCACAAGGCTACCCAGCATGGCTGCACTGCCTCGTACATCGCTGCCCAACATGGCTGACTGCCCCGCACAAGCCTGCCCAGCATGGCTGACTCATGATGCACACGTGTACGTGTTGGCCGTTGCACATCGTGCCCATGACCACACGACGTAATACAGATCCTATATTCCCTTCGTGCAAAACAACCTGTTGGTTTGGAAATGCTTGTAATCATTTACTTGATGGACACAGTATGTATTTTTGTAAAATTTAGGCACTTAAAAGGAGCATTATTAGTATCGACGAATTTTTTATGATCTTTTCAATAAATAAGCATAAAAAATAGTAAACGAAGTTGAAGTGATCCAATCTCTTGCCAAGACATTCTATGCATTTATCTAATAAGCCATCTGAAGTGAGTTTTGTGAAAAAATTGAACAAAATGGATTTTTCACGATTTTAAAATTTTTTAATACAAAGAATTTAATAAATAAATAAATATAAATGATAAATTAATGATTTTTTTTAAAATGTTCCTTTGAATTTTTTCTAATTTCCTACCAATTTTCATAACCATGTGATGTTTGTAGCTCAAGAAACAGACCAATATGACTTATCGATGAATTTTTTAAGATCTTTTATAAAAAAATTATAAAAAATATTAAACAAAGTTGAAGTGATCCAATCTCTTGCCAAGACATTCTATGCATTTAGCTAAGCCATCTGAAATTGGTTTTGTGAAAAAAATTCAACAAAATGGATTTTTCACAATATTTTGAATTTTTCAATTTTTTAATACTCAAAAATTAATAAAAAAAATAAATATAATTGATAAATTAATGAAATTTTTTTTTAAAACGTTCCTTTCACTTTTCTCTAATTTTCTACCAATTTTCATAACCATGTGATGTTTGTAGCTCAAAAAATAGCCCAGTATGACTTTTCGGGAGGGGGTCATGTCTCCTTCTGGAAAAGTGCAAAAAGCATAAGACCTACCTTGAGGGGGGGGTGGCTACCTTGGTTCGGTGGCACGCATGGGCACCCAAGCGTTGCACATGGTGCATGCGTGAGGGCAGCGTGCGTGCACAATAAAGCCATGGCACATGAGAAAACCGTCCGAAGGCACGTTGGTCCCATGTTGTGCACCTTTGGCGCGGTAGTGTAGCCACCCATGGCAGCCTTATGCACTGTAGTGCAGCCACATTGTGCGGCCTTATGTGCTGTGGTGCAGCTATGTTGGGCATCATTGTGCGTTGTGGTGCAGCCACTCTAGGTAGACTTGTGCGCTATGGTGCAGCCCTATGCGCTGTGGTGCAGCTATGTTGGGCATCGTTGTGCGCTGCGGTGCAGCCACGTTAGGCAGACTTATGCGCTGTGGTGCAGCCACATTGTGCAGCCCTATGCGCTGTGGTGCAGATATGTTGGGCATCGTTGTGCGCTTTGGTGCAGCCATGCTAGGTAGACTCATGCGCTGTGGTGTAGCCATGTTGTGCAGCCCTATGCGCTGTGGTGCAGCTATGTTGGGCATCGTTGTGCACTGTGGTGCAGCCACTCTAGGCAGACTTGTGCGATGTGGTGCAGCCACGCTAGGAAACCATGTGCGCTGTGGTGCAGCCACGTGGGCCAACTTTTGATGGGGCTTTGTCTAATCGCACCACAGACGATGTAGCATGTTTTTCAAAACACCATGCATAACAATGTGTTGCTATCCAGTGGGGTTTTGCAGTACCTTGGTTGATTGTCAGCCTAGGGTGAGGTAATGGCCTAGGTGGGGGCATCAATGGATCTATTGTGTCCCTGCCTCGTGCCACAAGCGGTGCCTCACGTGGGCCAACTTTTGACGGGGTTTTTTCAAATCGCACCATGGACAATGTTGCATGTTTTTCAAAACACCATGCATATCGAAGTGTTGCCTCCAGTGGGGTTTTGTGGTGCCTTGGTTGATTGTCGGCCTAGGGTGAGGTAATGGCCTAGGTGGGGGCATCGGTGGACCTATTGTGTTCCTGGCTCGTGCCAAAAGCGGTGCCTCATGTGGGCCGACTTTTGACGGGGCTTTGTCAAATCGCACCATAGACGATGTAGCATGTTTTTCAAAACACCATGCATAACGATGTGTTGCTATCCAGTGGGGTTTTACGGTGCCTTGGTTGATTGTCGGCCTAGGTTGAGGTAATGCCGAGGTGGGGGCATCGGTGGACCTATTTGTGTCCCTGGCTCATGCCGCAAGCGATGCCTCATGTGGGCCGACTTTTGATGGGGTTTTGTCAAATCGCACCAAGGACGATGTTGCATGTTTTTCAAAACACCATGCATATCGAAGTGTTGCTATCCACTGGGATTTTGTGGTGCCTTGGTTGATTGTGGGCCCAAAGTAAGGTAATGGCCTAGGTGGGGGCATCAATGGACCTATTTGTGTCCCTGGCTCATGCCGTACGCGGTGCCTCAAGTGGGCCGACTTTTGATGGGGTTTTGTCAAATCGCACCATAGACGATTTTTCATGTTTTCCAAAACACCATGCATACGATGTGTTATCTCTTATTAGATTATTGCTCATTGTAGGAAATCAAATTCAATCTTTCATGCTAAGCGGGGCCTTCAAGCAGTGGTCTTACTCATTCCTTCTAAAAGTTGGTTGGGTGGTGCCATTTCTTGTTTGTGGACGTGATGCATGTGAGTGGCTTTGGGTTTTCTTGTGATAGTGGGCTCTTTGTTTGTCTATTGAACCACTAGGCACAAATACCTTTGCGGGTTGTGATTTAGGCTATTAGTGCCTTTGGTCAGCATGACAAGGTTCCTGTGTCGGTTACCTAGTCGGATGGAAAGAAATCGGCCCCCTGGTTCTCATTCTATCTCTTGCAATTGGGGGATGTTCTTTATGCAGAATTGGAATCAACAAGGAAGCTACCTGGTTGATCCTGCCAGTAGTCATATACTTGTCTCAAAGATTAAACCATACATGTGTAAGTATGAACTAATTCAGACTTTGAAACTGCGAGTGGCTCATTAAATCAGTTATAGTTTGTTTGATGGTATTTGCTACTCGGATAACCGTAGTAATTCTAGAGCTAATACATGCACCAAACCCCGACTTTTGGAAAGGGTGCATTTATTAAATCAAAGGTGCGGCTTGTTGCTCTGATGATTCATGATAACTCGACGGATTGCATGGCCTTTGTGCCCCCGATGCATCATTCAAATTTCTGCCCTATCAACTTTCGATGGTAGGATAGTGGCCTACTATGGTGGTGACGGGTGACGGAGAATTAGGGTTCGATTCCGGAGAGGGAGCCTGAGAAATGGCTACCACATCCATGGAAGGCAGCAGGCGCGCAAATTACCCAATCCTGACATGGGGAGGTAGTGACAATAAATAACAATACCGGGCTCTTCAAGTCTGGTAATTGGAATGAGTACAATCTAAATCCCTTAATGAGGATCCATTGGAGGGCAAGTCTAGTGCCAGCAGCCGCGGTAATTCCAGCTCCAATAGCATATATTTAAGTTGTTGCAGTTAAAAAGCTCATAGTTGGACTTTAGGATGGGCTGATCGGTCCACCTCATGGTGTGTACCGGTCATCTTGTCCCTTCTATCGGCGATGCACTCCTGGCCTTAATTGGCCGGGTCGTGCCTCCAGCGCTGTTACTAGAAATTAGAGTGCTCAAAGCAAGCCTACTGTCACGGCCCGCCCAACAAAGGCCCACGGGCCTAACTTGCAAGCCCATAGACTTGGACATTGGGCTAAGACCAAGTCCATGGCCTAGAACTCTCTATATTAGAAGCGAGTCTAGACATGTTCTAGAACCTCTAGAAGCTAGGAGGGTCAAGGAGGTTTCTAGAGAAGCTTCTAGAGAAGCATTGTAAATAGATAAAGGAGGAGAATTCTAGATTTCTCCAAGGAGCTAGAATCCTCCACAAAGGAGATGGGAAAATTCTAGTCCCTTAAGCTAGAATGTTCTCCACCATTGGATGGAGAACACTTGTACAAATCCTAGCCATACATTGTAAGTTGGGGTGCCTATAAATAGAGGTGCCTCATTTGGCCAAGGCACCAACCACCCAACCAACTAAGCAAGTGAGTTCAAGCATTGTACTCAAAGCTTTCTAAGAACAATACAAGTCTATTCTTTCAACTCTCTCTTGTGTTCTCTAAAGTTCTCTTCCCAAGTCCCTTGATAGTGTTGGAAAGGCTGACTTAGTGCTAACAGGAGTGCTAAGTGTTGGCACGGTTACTTAGAGAAGGCTAAGTCCGTGACAAGTGTGGTATCAGAGCTTCGGTTGCAAGGGAAGATACTTATGGAATCAACATCATGGCTAATGAATCGAAAGTACTAGACATGATGGTGAGCGAGCAAGCCTGGGGGAGGGAGGCCAATCCTAAGGAGAAGCGCAAAGGCAAGGACAAGTCCGTAGATGTTGGTGCTACTGTGGATCCACGCTTAGCTCGGGTGGAGCTAACAACGGCCGAGGTAAAGGAACGTCTCGATATTGTGGAGCAAAGTGGGGAAGAGCTCGAAGGCCACGTGATGGAGCTCAAGGAGGAGCTTGTGGGCCAGACGGGGGAGCTCAAGGAGTCCCTATAAAGCACCCTCAACACCATAGTGCATGCACAATAGGAGGAGCTTGCCACCTTCAAAGTGCAGGTGTGGGAAGCATTGGCCAAGATGAATGCTTGCCTCGATGAGGTGCAAGAGGATTGGGCTATGTGCATGAGGGCAGTGGCTGGGGGAGCCACTACCTCGCGTGAGGTACCTAAGGTGGAGGTACAAAGGCCCAAGGTGCTCGACTGGAAGAGAGACGCATGGGAAGTCAACAACTTCTTGTGGCACATGGAGAGATACTTTGAGGCGATGGCACTCAAGGATGAACCTACTAAGGTACGGACGGCTACACTCTACCTCACCGATACAGCGACTCTATGGTGGTGCAGAAGGCATGCAGATATCGAAAGAGGTATGTGCACCATAGATACATGGGATAGTTTTAAGAAGGAATTTAAAAGGCAATTCTATCCAGGGAATGCTACCTTCTTAGAAAGAAGGAATATCAAAAGGCTCAAGCATACTGGGTCTATTCGGGACTATATCAAGGAGTTCACCAGTCTGGCGCTTGATGTCCCGAGTATGACTGACGAGGAATTATTGTTCAACTTCATGGATGGTCTCCAAGGCTGGGCCGCACAAGAACTACAATGCCGAGGCATGCAAGATCTTGCTTCGGCCATAGCAGCGGCGGAGTCATTGATGGAGTTTCAAAGAGAAGACAAACCAAGAAGGAGTAATGGTGAGAACGGCGGGGGAGACCAAGGTTCTGATGCTCATCACCCCAAGGAAGGCGGCAGCAAACCCTCTTCAGGCAAGGAGGGAAAGCCTCGGCTAGACAAGAAGGAGAAGTTCAAGCCAAAGGACAAGTGCTTCTTGTGTGATGGACCACACTAGGCCAGGGACTGCCCAAAGAGGAGAAGGGTGAAGAAGAAGAGCCGATCCGTATGGGTTCCCTAATGCAGCTTGGTGCTATCAAGGCCAAGACGAAGGTCAAGGCTGCTACTCCACAAAAGGGGTTGATGTACGTGGAGGCGCACATGAACGAGAAGCCCACACATGTCATGGTCGACACAGGCACCACACACAACTTTGTCTCAACGGAGGAGGCAAAGAAGCTTGGACTTAAGGTGTCCAAGGAGGGAGGTTGGCTCAAGGTTGTCAACTCCCAAGCTCGTCCCATACAAGGCATAGCTCAAGGGGTCGAGATGCTAATGGGGATGTGGAGAGGCACCGTGGATCTGTCGGTGGCGCCCATGGATGATTATCAAGTGGTGCTTGGCATGGATTTCCTTAGAAGGGTTAAGGCTATACCCATGCCATTCATCAACACGGTTTGCATCATTGAGGAAGGTGCTCCATGCATGGTCCCAACGATGTCAGGGACCAAACAGAGTGCTAAGCTCTTGACAGCGATGCGACTTGAGGAAGATGTGAAGAAGCTCAAAGACTCCACTCTCGGCATATCGTCTGGAGCTAAGGAATACAACCTTGTAGATGCAGAAGCAAGGTCTACTAAGAAGGCCCTTGATGAATGCAAGGACATCAAGCCATCAGGGATGCACAAATAATTACCGCCTAAGGGGAAGGTGGACGTGGCTCGGTCTTTCAAAGACAAGACCAAGAAGAAGAGAAAGAGAAGGGCTAGCAAAAGTAGGCGATCGACAAGCTTCAAAGGTGGGGACTTAGTGCTCGACAAGTCCCTAAAGGAGGTAGCTAAGGAGAAGGCTCGCCGATATACTGGCCCATACGAGGTCATGAGGAAGAAACCTGGAAGACTCAAGTTGTGGCTCAATGGACGTTGCTACTTTGCATGAAAAGAGGCTATACAGGCGTTCATGCAAGCCATACACAGAAGTTCTCCAAGAGGGTTGCGATGAGGGCGTCGCCAACTTAGGCGGGGGGGAGTGTCACGGCCTGCCCAACAAAGGCCCACGGGCCTAACTTGCAAGCCCTTGGACTTGGACATTGGGCTAAAACCAAGTCCATGGCTTAGAACTCTCTACATTAGAAGGAAGTCTAGACATGTTCTAGAACCTCTAGAATCAAGGAGGGTCAAGGAGGTTTCTAGAGAAGCTTCTAGAGAAGCATTGTAAATAGATAAAGGAGGAGAATTCTAGATTTCTCTAAGGAGTTAGAATCCTCCACAAAGGAGGTGGGAAAATTCTAATCCCTTAGGCTAGAAAGTGCTCCACCATTGGATGGAGAACACTTGTACAAATCCTAGCCATACATTGTAAGTTGAGGTGCCTATAAATAGAGGTAGCCTCATTTGGCCAAGGCAGCAACCAACCACCCAACCAACCAAGCAAGTGAGTTCAAGCATTGTACTCAAAGTTTTCTAAGAACAATACAAGTCTATTCTTTAAACTCTCCCTTGTGTTCTCTAAAGTTCTCTTCCCAAATCCCTTGCTAGTGTTGGAAAGGCTGACTTAGTGCTAACATGAGTGCTAAGTGCCGGCACGGTTGCTTAGAGAAGGCTAAGTCTGTGACACTATGCTCTGTATACATTAGCATGGGATAAAATCATAGGATTTTGGTCCTATTGCATTGGCCTTCGGGATCGGAGTAATGATTAACATGGATAGTCGGGGGCATTCGTATTTCATAGTCAGAGGTGAAATTCTTGGATTTATGAAAGACGAACCACTGCGAAAGCATTTGCCAAGGATGTTTTCGTTAATCAAGAATGAAAGTTGGGGGCTCAAAGATGAACAGATACCGTCCTAGTCTCAACCATAAACAATGTCGACTAGGGATTAGCGGATGTTGCTTTTAGGACTCTGCTGGCACCTTATGAGAAATCAAAGTTTTTGGGTTCCAAGGAGAGTATGGTCGCAAGGCTGAATATTAAAGGAATTGACGGCAGGGCACCACTAGGAGTGGAGCCTGTGGCTTAATTTGACTCAACACGGGAAAACTCACCAGGTCCAAACATAGTAAGGGTTGATAGACTGAGAGCTCCTTCTTGATTCTATGGGTGGTGGTGCATGGCCGTTCTTAGTTAGTGGAGCGATTTGTTTGGTTAATTTTGTTAACGAACGAGACCTCAGCCTGCTAACTAGCTATGTGGAGGTACCCTCCACGGCCAGCTTCTTAGAGGGACTATGACCGTTTAGGCCATGGAAGTTTGAGACAATAACAGGTCTGTGATACCCTTAGATGTTCTATGCCGCACGCGCACTACACTGATGTATTGAACGAGTCTATAGCCTTGGCCGACAGGTCCGAGTAATCTTTGAAAATTTCATCATGATGGGGATAGATCATTGCAATTGTTGGTCTTCAACGATGAATTCCTAGTAAGTGCGAGTCATCAGCTCACGTTGACTGTCCCTGCCCTTTGTACACACCTCCCATTGCTCCTACCAATTGAATGGTCCAATGAGGTGTTCAGATTACAGCGATGTGGGCAGTTCACCATCGGTGACGTCACGAGAAGTCCACTGAACCTTATTATTTAGAGGAAGGAGAAGTCGTAACAAGATTTTCGTAGGTGAACCTGCGAAAGGATCATTGTCGATACCTGCTTAGCAGAGAGACCCGTGAACAAGTTGCATCATAGGATCAAGGGGGAAGGGTGTGGGGGAGGTGTGAGCCCCCTCCTCCCTGACCCTCTTGTCAGGTCGATCCACGTGTATCCGTGGCATTGACCCAAACACAATAATCGACACGGTTGGTGCCAAGGAATTCATAATGGAATGGGCATGCCATCGTACCTTTGGTGTGATGTGTGTCATCTTGAATCTGAATCTCATGAATGACTCTCGACAACGGATATCTCAGCTCTTGCATCGATGAAGAACGTAGCAAAATGCGATACTTGGTGTGAATTACAGAATCCCATGAACCATTGAGTCTTTGAACGCATGTTGCCCCCTAGGCCATCAGGTTGAGGGCACGCCTGCCTAGGCATCATGCATCACGTCGCCCACCCTCTGTTGCCCTTGTGGTGGCCTAGTGCGTTTGGCCTATTTTGGAGTATGGTCGGCCCAAAGGAAAGAGCCCCCTATGTGGTGAGCATCACGATGAGTGGTGGTTGAAGCCACTTTGCCATTTAGTCTAGACGTCATGTGTGTTCTGCCTACGTTGGGTTCTAATAACCCTGAAAAGGTGTTGTCTTGTGACATGCTTCGACCGCGACCCCAGGTCAGGCGGGGCTACCCGCTAAGTTTAAGCATATCAATAAGTGGAGGAGAAGAAACTTACGAGGATTCCCCTAGTAACGGCGAGCAAATCGGGAAGAGCCCAGCTTGAGAATCGAACGGCCTCGT
>NC_057926.1:22941445-23076445 GCF_018873765.1 Telopea speciosissima | reverse complement strand
TAACGATATTTTAGACCTTCAGAATTTGACGCTAGAGGTGTTAGAAAAGTTACCCCAGGGATAACTGGCATGTGGCAGGCAAGCGTTCATAGCGACGTTGCTTTTTGATCCTTCGATTTTGGCTCTTCGTATCATTGCAAAGCAGAATTCGCCAAGTGTTGGATTGTTCAGCCACCAATAGGGAACGTGAGCTGGGTTTAGACCGTCATGAGACAGGTTAGTTTTTCCCTACTGATGATAGTGTCACGATAGTAATTAAACCTAGCATGAGAGGAACTGTTGATTCACACAATTGGTCATCGTGTTTGGCTGAAAAGCCAGTGGCGCGAAGCTACCGTGTGTCGGATTATGACTGAATGCCTCTAAGTCAGAATCCAGGCTAAAGAAGTGACGCATGCGCCCGTCGCCCATTTGTCGACCTGCAGTAGGGGCCTCCCGGCTCCCAGAGGCACGTGTCATTGGCCAAGCCCCCGTGACGGACGTGTTGCGTGGGGCCGCCTTGAAGCTTAATTCTTGTAGGGCAACGGGTAGAATCTTTTACAGACGACTTAAATACACGACGGGGTATTTCAAGTGGCAGAGTGGCCTTGCTGCCACGATCCACTGAGATTTAGTCCCGTGTCGCATCGATTCGTCCCTCCCCCTTCCCCTCCCCAACCTTTTTACAAATCTGACCCATACCTGCCTGAGGCTGTGCCACTGCACTAGCCATGCAGACACACAAATGATGTGACACTATGTGCCCCCAAGCGCCTACCATCCAGTTACAGCCAAGATAAAAAAAAATCGCATGCTGCTGTAAGTAACTGCCTTATTGTGTGCCGATGTGCCCAGGTGGATTCCCCAAGCTATACCAATGTCCCATATAGTATGGTGACTATGTGCCAAGGTTGTGATCAAGCTGTGGTGCCACAGATTTGTAGACCAAGCGCGTGTGCCACAAACTGTGGTGCAAAAATTAAATGAAATGCCCTACCTATGGTTGCTCCACTATGTGTGGCCATGTGTGCCTCTACGTGTGGTGACCATGGGTGCTGCAAGAGCCTACCCACCATTGCAGGCACACCAATGCACAAGGCTGCCCAGTAAGGGTGCACTACCTCGCACATCGTTGCTCAGCATGGCTGCATTGCCTCGCACAAGGCTACCCAGCATGGCTGACTGCCCCGCACAAGGCTACCCAGCATGGCCTACTGCCTCGCACATCGTTACCCAATATGGCTGCACTACCTCGCACATCATTGCCTAGCATGGCTGACTACCTCGCACAAGGCTGCTTAGCATGGCCCATTGGCATTGGCTCCCACATCGTTGCCCAGCATGGCCTATTGCCTCGCACATCGTTGCCTAATATGGCCTACTATCTGGCACATCGTTGCCCAGCATGGCCTGTTACCTCGCACATCGTTGCCCAATATGGCCTACTATCTCGCACATCGTTGCCCAGCATGGCTGCACTACCTCACACATCGTTGCCCAGTATGGCTGATTGCTTCGCACAAGGCTGCCCAGCATGGCTGACTGCCTCGCACAAGGCTACTCAGCATGGCCTCTTGCCTCGCACATCATTGCCCAAAATGGCTGACTCGCCTCGCACAAAGCTACCAAGATGGCCCACCCTGACACGCGCCGCTTCACTACTGCACATCTTTCCACCATGCCGAGTGCACAAAGCGTTGCCCATGGCCCACTACCTCGCCATCGCTGCCATGGCTGATTACCTTGCACAAGGCTACCCAAGCATGGCTGCATTGCCTCCCACATCGTTGCTCAGCATGGTTGATTGCCCCATACAAGGCTGCCCAGTATGGCCCACTGCCTCGCACATCATTGCCTAGTATGGCTGCACTACCTCGCATAAGGTTGCCTAGCATGGCTGAGTACCCCGTACAAGGCTACCCAGTATGGCCTACTGCCTCACACATCGTTGCCCAGCTTGGCTGCACTACCTCGCACATCGTTGCCCAGCATGGCTGACTGCCTCGCACAAGGCTGCCCAACATGGCCCATTGCCTCGCACATCATTGCCCAGCATGGCTGACTACCTCGTATAAGGCTGCCCAGCATAGCTGATTGCCCCGCACAAGGCTGCCCAGTATGGCCTACTGCTTCGCACATTGTAGCCCAGCATGGCTGACTACCTCGCATAAGGCAGCCCAGCATGGCCCACTGCCTCACACAAGTCTGCCAGCATGGCCACACTACCTCGCACATCATTGCCCATCATGGCTAACTGCCTCGCACAAGGCTGCTTAGCATGGCCTATTGACTCCCACATCATTGCCTAGAATGGCCTACTACCTCGCACATCATTGCCCAACATGGCCTACTGCCTCGCACATCATTGCCCAGCACGACTGCACGGCCTCACACATCGTTGCCTAGCATGGCTGACTGCCTCACACAAGGCTGCCCAGCATAGCCCACTGCCTCGCACATCATTGCCCAGTATGGCTGACTGCCTCGCACAAGGCTGTCCAGCATGGCTAAATTACCACCCACATCGTTGCCCAGTATGGTTGACTGCCCCGCACAAGGCTGCCCAGCATGGCCTACTACCTCGCACATCGTTGCCCATCATGGCTGCACTGCCTCGCATAAGGTTGCCTAGCATGGTTGATCGCCCCATATAAGGTTACCCAGTATGGCCTACTACCTCACACCTCGTTGCCCAGCTTGGCCGCACTGCCTCGCACATCATTGCCCAACATGGCTGACTACCTCGTACAAGGCTGCCCAACATGGCCCACTGCCTAGCACATTATTGCCCAGTATGGCTGACTGCCTCGTACAAGGGTGCTTAGCATAGCTGACTGCCCCGCACAAGGCTGCCCAGTATGGCCTGCTGCCTCGCACATCGTAGCCCAGCATGGCTGACTGCCTAGCATAAGGCTGCCCAGCATGGCCCACTGCCTCGCACAAGCTTGCCAGCATGGCTACACTGCCTCGCACATTGTTGCCCAGCATGGCTGACTGCCTCGCACAAGGCTGCTCCGCATGGCCCACTGCCTCACATATGGTTGCCCAGTATGGCTGACTGCCTCCCACAAGGCTGCCCAGCATGGCTGCACTGCCTCACACATCGTTACCCAGCATGGCCGACTGCCTCGCACAAGGCTACCCAGCATGGCCCACTGCCTCGCACATCGTTGCCCATCATGGCCACTGCCTCTCACACGGCTGCCCAGCATGGCTGCACTACCTCGCACATCGTTGCCTAGCATGGCTGACTACCCCGTACAAGGCTACCCAGCATGGCTCCACTACCTCACACATCGTTGCCTAGCATGGCTGACTGCCCCGCACAAGGCTGCCCAGCATGGTCCACTGCCTCGTACATCATTGCCCAGCAAGGCTGACTCCCTCGCACAAGGATGCCCAACATGGCTGCACTGCCTCACACAAGGCTACCTAGCATGTTTGGCTGCCTCGTACAAGGTTGTCCAGT
Source organism: Telopea speciosissima (assembly GCF_018873765.1). Lineage (NCBI taxonomy): Eukaryota > Viridiplantae > Streptophyta > Magnoliopsida > Proteales > Proteaceae > Telopea > Telopea speciosissima. Next base: position 23,072,997 of record NC_057926.1, on the reverse strand, counting down.
ATGGCTTACACTAGCGCACAAGGCTGTTGGCTGGCATAGGCTTGTAGGCATGGGTGTGACCAGCAGCGCGCATGCAAGGCTGCCCAGCATGGCTGCATTGCCTCCCACATCGTTGCCCAGCATGGTTGACTGCCCCGCACAAGGCTGCCCAGCATGGTCCACTGCCTCGCACATCGTTGCCCAGCATGGCTGCACTGCCTAGCATAAGGTTGCCTAGCATGGCTGACTACCCCGTACAAGGCTACCCAGTATGGCGTACTGCCTCACACATCATTGCCCAGCTTGGCTGCACTGCCTCACACATCGTTGCCCAGCATGGCTGACTACCTCGCACAAGGCTACCCAACATGGCCCACTGCCTAGCACATCATTGCCCAGCATGGCTGACTGCCCCGCACAAGGCTGCTCAGTATGGCCTACTGCCTCGCACATCGTAGCCCAGCATGGATGACTGCCTCGCACAAGGTTGCCTAGCATGGCCCACTACCTTGCATAAGGCTGCCAGCATGGCTGCACTACCTCGCACATCATAGCCAGCATGGCTGAGTGCCTCGCATAAGGCTGCCTAGCATGGCTGACTGCCTCGCACAAGGTTGACCAATATGGCTGCACTGCCTCGCACATTGTTGCCCAGCATGGCTGACTGCCCCGCACAAGGCTGCCCAGAATGGCCCACTGCCTAGTACATGGCTACCCAACATGGCTGTACTACCTCGCACATCTTTGCCTAGTATGGCTGACTGCCCCGCACAAGGCTGGCCAGCATGGTCCACCGCCTCGCACATCGTTGCCCAGCATGGCTGACTCCCTCGCACAAGGATGCCCAGCATGGCTGCAATGCCTCACACAAGGCTACCTAGCATAGCTGGCTGCCTCGTACAAGGCTGTCCAACATGGCTTACACTAGCGAGCAAGGCTGTTGGCTCGCACAGGCTTGCAGGCATGGGTGTGACCAGCCGCGTGCGTGCAAGGCTGCCCAGCATCGCACCACCAGGCACATTTTGCACTGCAGCCCACATCATTGCCCAGCATGGCAAGCACACCGCGCAAATGGCATGCCAAGAATAGCTGCACTGCTTTGCATATGGCTGCCCAGCATGGCAGGTACGCCGCACACATGGCTGCCCAGCATGGTTGGCACTGCAGCCAATTAATTTACAACGCTTCATATACAAATGAGGTTATGTTACTGCCCACCCATGCCTTTCTTGAGCCTTTGGGCTGGCTCATGATGCATAAATGTGGCCCCAAGTCTGGTGTAAAAATTAAATGCCCAAGCGGTGGTGCCCTACTACTGTGTTCCTATCTGTGGCCATGTGCGCCTCTACATGTGGTGACCATGGGTGCTGCACGAGGCTGCCCAGCATGGCAGGCACGTCGACGTACAAGGCTACTTAGCATGGTCGCACTGCCTCGCACATCGTTGCCTAGCATGGCTGACTGCCTCGTACAAGACTGCCCATCCTGGCTGCACTGCCTCACACAAGGCTGCCCAGCATGACTGCACTATCTCGTACATCGTTGCCCAACATGGCTGACTGCCTCACAAAAGCCTGCCCAATAAGGCTGCACTGCCTCGCACATCATTTCCCAACATGGCTGACTGCCTCACACAAGCTACCCAGCATGGCCCACTGCCTCGCACATCGTTGCCCAGCATGGCTGCATTGCCTCACACATCATTGCACAGCATGGCTGACTGCCCCACACAAGGCTCCCCAGCATGGCCCACTAACTCGCACATCGTTTCCTAGCCTGGCTGCACAGACACATAAGGCTGACTAGCATGGTTGACTGCCCCGCACAAGGCTACCCAGCATGCCCTACTGCCTCGCACATCGTTGCCTAGCATGGTTGCACTACCTCGTACATCGTTGCCCAGCATGGCTGACTACCTAGCACAAGGTTGCCCAGCATGGCCCATTGCCTCGCACATCGTTGCAAAGATGGTTGATCGCCTCACACAAGGCTGCCAAAGATGGCAAGATCGCCACACATCGTTGCTCGCACAGATGGCATCGCCTCGCATAAGGTTGCCTCACGTATGACATGCTCGCCTGCACAAGGCTACCAAAGCCATGGCCTCTGCCGCCGCACATCGTTGCCCAAGATGGTGATCGCTCGCACAAGGATGCCCAAGATGGCCCACTGCCTCGCACAAGGCTGCGCACATGATCGCACTACCTCGCTCATCGTTGCCCAGCATGGCTGATTGCCTCACACAAGGCTGCCCAGTATGGCCCACTGCCTCGTACAATGTTGCCGAGCATGGCTGACTGCCTCGCACAAGGCTGCGCATCATGGCTGCACTGCTTCATACATCGTTGCCCAGCATGGCTGACTACCCCGCACAAGGTTGCCCAGCATGGCCCACTGCCTCGCACATCATTGCCTAGCATGGCTGACTCCCTCGCACAAGGCTGCTCAGCATGGCTGCACCGCCTTGCACAAGGCTGCCTAGCATGGTTGGCTGCCTCGTGCAAGGCTGCTGGTTGGCACAAGCAGGCAGGCATGGGTGTGACCAGCTGCACGTGTGCAAGGCCGCCCGGCATGGCACTGCCACGCACATTCTGCACTGCTTCGCACATCATTGTCCAGCATGGCAGGCACGCCGCGCACATGGCAGGCATGCCGCGCACATGGCATGCCCAGCATGGCTGCACAACCTCTTATGTGGCTGCCCAGCATGGCAGGTACGCCGCACACATGGCTGCCCAGCATGGCTGCACTGGCTCAGCATGGTTGGCACTGCAGCCACACAATTTGTAATGCTTCATATGTAAATAAGGTTATGTTACTGCCCACCCATGCCTTTCTTGAGCCTTTGGGCTGGCTCATGATGCACACTTGTGGCCCCAAGTGTGGTGCAAAAACTAAATGCCCAAGCTGTGGTGCCCTACTACTGTGTTCCTACCTATGGCCATGTGTGCCTCTACGTGTGGTGACCATGGGTGCTGCACGAGCATGCCCAGTATGGCTGCACTCACTACCTCGCACATCGTTGCCCAGCATGGTTGACTACCTCGCATAAGGCTGCCAAGCATGGCCCACTGCCTTGCACATCGTTGCCCAGCATGGTTGACTGCCTCGCACAAGGCTGCCCAGCGTGCCTGTACTGCCTCACACATCGTTGCCCAGCATGGCTGACTGCCCCGCACAAGGCTGCCCAGCATGGCTGACCCATGATGCACACAAGTTTGCGCTGGCCGTTGCACATCGTGGCCATGACCGCACAACGTAATAGGGATCCTATATTCCCTTCGTGCAAAGCATCCCATCGGTTTGGAAAATGCTTGTGATCATTTACTTAATGGACAGAGTATTTATTTTTGTAAAATTTAGGCACTTAAAAGGAGCATTATTAGTATCGATGAATTTTTTATGATCTTTTCAATAAATAAGTATAAAAAATAGTAAACGAAGTTGAAGTGATCCAATCTCTTGCCAAGACATTCTATGCATTTATCTAAGCCATCTGAAGTTGGTTTTGTGAAAAAATTCAGCAAAATGGATTTTGCACGATTTTTAAAAAATTTTAATACAAAGAATTTAATAAAAAAAATAAATATATATGATAAATTAAGGATTTATTTTTTTCAAATGTTCCTTTGAATTTTCTCTAATTTCCTACCAATTTTCATAACCATGTGATGTTTGTAGCTCAAGAAATAGACCAATATGACTTATCGATGAATTTTTTATGATCTTTTAAAAAAAATAATTATAAAAAATAGTAAACAAAGTTAAAGTGATCCAATCTCTTGCCAAGACATTCGAGGCATTTAGCTAAGCCTTTTGAAATTGGTTTTGTGAAAACAATCAACATAATGGATTTTTCATGATTTTCTGAAATATTGAATTTTTTAATACTAAAAAATTAATAAAAAAATAAATATAAATGATAAATTAATGAAATTTTTTTGAAATGTTCCTTTGAATTTTCTCTAATTTCCTACCAATTTTCATAACCATGTGATGTTTGTAGCTCAAGAAATAGCCCAGTATGACTTTTCCGAGGGGGGGCATGTCTCCTTCTGGAAAAGTACAAAAACATTAAGAGCTACCTTGAGAGGGGGGTAACTACCTTGGTTGGGTTGCAAGCATGGGCACCCAAGCGCTAAACATGGTGCATGCGTGAGGGCAGCGTGCGTGCACAATAAATCCATGGCACATGAGAAAACCGTCTGAAGGCACGTTGGTCCCATGTTGTGCACCTTTGGCGCGGTAGTGTAGCCACCCATGGCAGCCTTATGCGCTGTGGTTCACCCACATTGTGCGGCCATATGTGCTGTGGTGCAACTATGTTGGGTATCGTTGTGCGCTATGGTGCAGCCACGCTAGTTAGACTTATGCGCTATGGTGCAGCCCTATGCGCTGTGGCACAGCTATGTTGGGCATCGTTGTGCGCTGTGGTGCAGCCACGTTAGGGAGACTTGTGCACTGTGGTGCAGCCACATTGTACAGCCCTATGTGATGTGGTGCAGCTATGTTGGGCATCGTTGTGCAATGTGGTGCAGCCACGCTAGGTAGACTCATGCACTGTGGTGCAGCCATGTTGTGCAGCCCTATGCGCTGTGGTGCAGCTATGTTGGGCATCATTGTGCGCTGTGGCAGCCACGCTAGGCAGACTCGTGCACTGTGGTGCAGCCACGTTGTGCAGCCCTATGTGCTGCTCTAGTGCAGCCATGCTAGGCAGACTCATGCGTTGTGGTGCAGCCACGTTGTGCAGTCCTTTGTGCTGTGGTGCAGCTATGTTGGGCATCGTTGTGCGTTGTGGTGCAGCCATGCTAGGCAGACTTGTGCGCTGTGGTGCAGCCCTATGCACTGTGGTGTTGCAATGTTAGGCATCGTTTTGCACTGTCATGCAGCCACGCTAGGCAGACTTGTGCGCTGTGGTGCAGCCACGCTAGGCAGACTTGTGGGCTATGGTGCAGCCCGCTAGGCAACCTTATGCGCTGTGGTGCAACCACGTTGTGCAGCCCTATGCGCTATGGTGCAGCTATATTGGGCATCGTTATGTGCTGTGGTGCAGCCACGCTGGGCAGACTTGTGTGCTGTGGTACAGCCACGCTAGGCAACCTTGTGCACTGTGGTGTGGACAAGAGGGGCAGCCTTGCGCATGCATATGGTGGTCGCTTCCCCCCCGGTGGTCCCCTCCCCCCCACCTCCCCGTGGTTCCTTCCCCCCCCTCTCCCAATGTTCATCTCCTGAGTGATTTGTCACTACCTTGGTTGATTGTCGGCCCAAGGTGAGGTAATGGCCTAGGTGTGGGCATCGTTGGACCTATTTATGTCCCTGGCTCGTGCCGCAAGCGGTGCCTCATGTGGGCCGACTTTTGATGGGGTTTTGTCAAATCGCACCACGGATGTTGTTGCATGTTTTTCAAAACACCATGCATATCGAAGTGTTGCTATCCGGTGGGGTTTTACGGTGCCTTGGTTGATTGTCGGCCAAGGGTGAGGTAATGGCTTAGGTGGGGGCATCGGTGGACCAATTGTGTCCCTGGCTCGTGTTGCAAGCGGTGCCTCACGTGGGCCAACTTTTGACGGGGTTTTGACTAATCGCACCACAGACGATGTAGCATGTTTTTTAAAACACCATGCATAACGATGTGTTCCTATCTAGTGGGGTTTTGCGATACCTTGGTTGATTGTTGGCCCAGGGTGAGGTAATGGCCTAGGTGGGGGCATCGGTGGACCTATTGTGTCCCTGGCTCGTGCCGTAAGCAGTGCCTCATATGGGCCGACTTTTGACAGGGTTTTGTCAAATCGCACCACGGAAGATGTTGCATGTTTTTCAAAACACCATGCATAACGAAGTATTGCTATCTAGTGGGGTTTTACGGAGCCTTGGTTGATTGTCAGCCTAGGATGAGGTATTGGTCTAGGTGGGGGCATCAGTGGACCTATGGTGTCCCTGGCTCGTGCCACAAGCGGTGCCTCACGTGGGCCGACTTTTGACGGGGCTTTGTCAATTCGTACCACAGACGATGTAGTATGTTTTTCAAAACACCGCGATGTGTTGCTATCCAGTGCGGTTTTACGGCACCTTGGTTGATTGTCGGCCCAGGGTGAGGTAATGGCCTAGGTGGGGGCATCGGTGGACCTATTTATGTCCAGGCTCGTGCTAGAAGCGGTGCCTCACATGGGCCAACTTTTGATGGGGTTTTGTCAAATCGCACCACAGACGATGTTGCATGTTTTTCAAAACACCATGCATATGATGTGTTTCCTCTTGTTAGATTATTGCTCATTGTGGGAAATTGAATTCAATCTTTCATGTTAAGCGGGGCCTTCAAGTAGTGGTCTTACTCATTCCTTCTAAAAGTTGGTTGGGTGGTGCCATTTTTTATTTGTAGACGTGATGCACGTGAGTGGCTTTGGGTTTTCTTGTGATAGTGGGTTCTTTGCTTATCTATTGAACCACTAGGCACAGAAACCTTTGTGGATTGTGATTTGGGTTGTTAGTGCCTTTGGTCAGCATGACAAGGTTCCTATGTTGCTTACCTAGTCGGATGGAAAGAAATCGGCCCCTTGATTCTCATTCTGTCTCTTGCCTGCCGTTGTGGTGGTGTGAGGTGGCTTTGAATGCGACACATGTGCTACCATGCCTTTCGAGGTTATGGTGAATGTGCATTGTGTGTTCTCTAGGATGTGGGACATTTGATGGCCAAGTGGACGTGAGTTCTCTTGTATCCTTTGGTTGCGATTCGTTGCACAAGAAATGATAGACTGTCTTGTCCGTCTTGATTGACATCATCCAATGCAATTGGGGGATGTTCTTCATGCGAAATTGGCATCAAGAAGGAAGCTACCTGGTTGATCGTGCCACTAGTCATATGCATGTCTCAAAGATTAAGCCATGCATGTGTAAGTTTGTTTGATAGTATTTGCTACTTGGATACCCGTAGTAATTCTAGAGCTAATACGTGCACTGAACCCCGACTTTTCGAAGGGATGTATTTATTAGATAAAAGGTCGATGCGGGCTTGGCCTATTGCTCTGATGATTCATGATAACTCGATGGATCGCATGGCCTTTATGCCGGCGATGCATCATTCAAATTTTTACCCCATCAACTTTCGATGGTTAGATAGTGGCCTTCTATGGTGGAGACGGGTGACGGAGAATTAGGGTTCAATTTCGGAGAGGGACCCTGAGAAACGGCTACTACATCCAAGGAAGGCAGCAGGCGCGTAAATTACCCAATCCTGACACGGGGAGGTAGTGACAATAAATAACAATACCAGGCTCTTCGAGTGTGGTAATTGGAATGAGTACAATCTAAATCCCTTAATGAGGATCCATTGGAGGGCAAGTCTAGTGCTAGTAGCCGAGGTAATTCCAGCTCTAATAGCATATATTTAAGTTGTTGCAGTTAAAAAGCTCATAGTTGGACTTTGGGATGGGCCGATCGGTCCACCTCATGGTGTGTACCAGTCCTCTTGTCCCTTCTGTCGACGATACGCTCCTAGCCTTAACTGGCCATGTCGTGCCTCCGACACTGTTACTTGGAAGAAATTCGAGTACTCAAAGCAAGCCTACACTCTATATACATTAGCATGGGATAACATCATAGGATTTCGGTCCTATTGCGTTGGCCTTCGGTATTGGAGTAATGATTAATAGGGAGAGTCGGGGGCATTCGTATTTCATAGTCAGAGGTGAAATTCTTGGATTTATGAAAGACAAACCACTACGAAAGCATTTGCCAAGGATGTTTTCATTAATCAAGAACGAAAGTTGGGAGCTCAAAGACAATCAGATACTGTCCTAGTCTCAACCATAAACGATGCCGACTAGGGATCGACGGATGCTGCTTTTAGGACTCCGTCGACACCTTTTGAGAAATCAAAGTTTTTGGGTTCCGGGGGGAGTATGGTCGCAAGGCTGAAACTTAAAGGAATTGACAGAAGGGCAGCACCAAGAGTGAAGCCTGCGGCTTAATTTGACTCAACACGGGGAAACTTACCAGGTTCAAACATAGTAAGGATTGACAAACTGAGAGCTCTTTCTTGATTCTATGGGTGGAGGTGCATGGATGTTCTTAGTTGGTGGAGCGATTTGTCAGGTTAATTCTGTTAACGAACGAGACCTCAGCCTGCTAACTAGCTATGTGGAGGTACCCTCCACGGCCAGCTTCTTAGAGGGACTATGGCCATTTAGGCCACAAAAGTTTAAGGCAATAATAGGTCTATGATGCCCTTAGATGTTCTGGGCCGCACACGCACTACAGTGATGTATTCAACGAGTCTATAGCCTTGGCCGACAGGCCCGGGTAATCTTTAAAAATTTCATCGTGATGGGGATAGATCATTGCAATTGTTGGTCTTCAACGAGGAATTCCTAGTAAGCGCGAGTCATCAGCTCGTGTTGACTATGTCCCTGCCCTTTGTACACACCGCCCATCGCTCCTACCTATTGAATGGTCTGGTGAAGTGTTTGGATTATGGAAACGTGGGCGATTCACAGTCGACGACATCGTGAGAAGTCCACTGAACCTTATCATTTAGAAGAAGGAGAAGTCGTAACAAGGTTTTCGTAGGTGAACCTATGAAAGGATCATTGTCGATACCTTCTTAGCAGATAGACCCGTGAACATGTTGCATCATAGGATCAAGGGGGAAGGGTGTGGGGGAGGTGTGAGCCCCCTCCTCCCTGACCCTCTTGTAAGGTCGATCCGTAGGTATTCGTGGCATTGACCCAAACACAACAATCGGTGAGGTCGGCGCTAAGGACTTCATAACAGAATGGGCGTGCCATCGTACCTTTGGTGTGATGTGTGTCGTCTTGAATCCGAATCTCATGAATGACTCTCGGCAACGGATATCTTGACTCTTGCATCGATGAAGAACGTAGCGAAATGCGATACTTGGTGTGAATTGCAGAATCCCGTGAACCATCGAGACTTTGAACTCAAGTTGTGCCCTAGGCCATCAGGCTGAGGGCACACCTGCCTGGGCATCACGCATCACGTCGCCCGCCCTCTGTTGCCCTTGTAGTGGTCGAGTACGCTGTGGTGTATGGTCGGCCCAAATGGAAAGAGCCCCCTATGTGGAGAGCATCACGATGAGTGGTGGTTGAAGCCACTTTGCCATTTAGTCTAGACGTCATGTACGTTCTACCTACGTTGGGTTCTAATAACCCCGAAAAGGCATTGTCTTGTGACACGCTTCGACCGCGACCCTAGGTCAGGCGGGGCTACCTGCTGAGTTTAAGCATATCAGTAAGCGGAGGAGAAGAAACTTAAGAGGATTCCCCTAGTAACGGCGAGCGAACTGGGAAGAGCCCAGCTTGAGAATCGGACGGCCTCGTTGTCTGAATTATAGTATGTAGAAGCATCCACAGTGGCGGACCTGGCCCAAGTCCCCTGGAAGGGGGCACCGGAAGGCATGAGAACCCTGTCATGCCTGGACCCTGTTGTACCACAAGGCGCTATCGACGAGTTGGGTTGTTTGGGAATGCAGCCCCAATCGGGCAGTAAATTCCATCCAAGGCTAAATATGGGCGAGAGACCGATAGCGATCAAGTACCGCGAGGGAAAGATGAAAAGGACTTTGAAAAGAAAGAGTGCTTGAAATTGTTAGGAGGGATGCGAATGGGGGCTGCTGGTTTACTGCTCGACTCGAGGTGCGGACTGATGCGGATTGTGGTGGCGCCCCAAGCCTGGGTTATCGCACTATGCCCACGGAGACGTCGTCGCCACGATCGTGGTAGGCAGCATGCACCTTCATGGCATGCCACTTGGCAACTGCATGCTCTGGGCATCGGCCTGTCTGGCTCCCCATTCGACCAGTCTTGAAACACGGACCAAGGAGTTTGACATGTGTGCGAGTCAACGGGCGAGTATACCCGTAAGGTGCAAGGAAGCTGATTGGTGGGATCCCCCTGTGGGTTGCACCGCCGACCGACCTTGATCTTCTGAGAAGGGTTTGAGTGAGAGCATACCTATCGGGACCCGAAAGATGGTAGACTATGCCTGAGCGGGGTGAAGCCAGAGGAAACTCTGGTGGAGGCCCGCAGCGATACTGACGTGCAAATTATTCGTCTAACTTGGGTATAGGGGCGAAAGACGAATTGAACCATCTAGTAGCTGGTTCCCTCCGAAGTTTCCCTTAGGATAGCTGGAGCCTGAGGGCGAGTTCTATCAGGTAAATCCAATGATTAGAGGCATCGGGGGCGCAATGCCCTCGACCTATTCTCAAACTTTAAATAGGTAGGACCGTGCGGCTTCTTCATTGAGCTGTGCCACGGAATCGAGAGCTCCAAGTGGGCCATTTTTGGCAAGCAAAACTGGAGATACAGGATAAATCAAAAGCTGGGTTACAGTGTCAGATTATGCGCTAACCTAGAACCCACAAAGGGTGTTGGTCGATTAAGACAGCAGAATGGTGGTTATGGAAGTCGAAATCCGCTAAGGGGTGTGTAACAACTCACCTGCCGAATCAACTAGCCCCAAAAATGGTTGGCGCTGAAGTGCGTAACCTATACCCGGCCGTCGGGGTAACTGCCAGGCCCCGATGAGTAGGAGGGCACAGCAATCACTGTTAAACATAGGGCGCGAACCTTGGCGGGGTGGCCGTTGGTGTAGATCATGGTGGTAGTAGCAAATACTCAAATGAGAACTTTGAAAGCCGAAGAGGGGAAAGGTTCCATGTGAACGGCACTTGCACATCGGTTAGTCAATCCTAAGGGACGGGGGAAGCCCATCAGAGAGCGTGTATGCACGCATGCTCCGAAAGGGAATCGGGTTAAAATTCTGGAATTGGGATGTGGTGACTGACGGCAATGTTAGGAAGGTCAGAGATGTCAGCGGGGGCCTCAAGAAGAGTTATCTTTTCTTTTTAACAGCCTGCTCACCCTGGAAACCGCTCAGCCAGAGGTATGGTCCAACGACTGGAAGAGCACCGCACGTGGCGTGGTGTCTGATGTGCCCCCGACGGCCCTTAAAAATTCGAAGGACCGAGTACCGACCACGCTCGATTGTACTCATAACCGCATCAGGTCTCCAAAGTGAACAGCCTTTATTAGATGGAACAATGTAGGCAAGGGAAGTCGGCAAAATGGATCCGTAACCTCGGGAAAAGGATTGGCTATGAGGGCTGGGCATGGGGGTCCCAGTCCTGAACCCGTCTACTATCGATGGACTGCTTGAGCTGCTTCCGTGGTGAGAGCTGGTCGTCGTGTGCCAGTCAGGGGATGAATTGGGAACGGCCCCCTCGTGGGCCTTCCCTGGGCATCGAACAGTCGACTCAGAACTGGTATGGACAAGGGGAATCTGACTTTTTAATTAAAACAACGCATTGTGTTGGTCCCTGCGAATGCTCACGCAATGTGATTTATGCCCAGTGCTCTGAATGTCAAAGTGAAGAAATTCAACCAAGCGCGGGTAAATGGCGGGGGTAACTATGACTCTCTTAAGGTAGCCAAATGCCTCGTCATCTAATTAGTGATGTGCATGAATGGATTAACGAGATTTTGACTGTCATTGTCTACTATCCAGCAAAACCACAGCCAAGGGAACGAGCTTGGCAGAATCAGCGGGGAAAGAAGACCCTATTGAGCTTGACTCTAGTCCGACTTTGTGAAATGACTTGAGAGGTGTAGGATAAGTGGGACCCTTCAGGCAATAGTGAAATACCAATACTTTTAACGTTATTTTACTTCGTGAGTCGGAGGCGGGGCTACTGCCCTCCTTTTGGACCTCAGGCCTGCCTCGGCAGGTCAATTTGGGCAGAGGACATTGTCAAGTGGGGAGTTTGGCTGGGGCGGCACATCTGTTAAAAGATAATGCAGGTGTCCTAAGATGAGCTCAACGAGAATAGAAACCTCGTGTGGAACAAAAAGGTAAAAGCTCCTTTGATTCTGATTTTCAGTACAAATACGAACCGTGAAAGCATTGCCTATCGATCCTTTAGACCTTTGGAATTTGAAGCTAGAGTGTCAAAAAAGCTACCACAGGGATAACTGGCTTATGGCAGCCAAGCATTCATAGCGACGTTGCATTTTGATCCTTCGATGTCAGCTCTTCCTATCATTGCGAAGCAGAATTTGCCAAGTGTTGGATTGTTCACCCCCCAATAGGGAACGTGAGCTGGGTTTAGACCATTGTGAGACAGGTTAGTTTTACCCTACTGATGATAGTGTCGCGATGGTAATTCAACCTAGTACGAGAGGACCGTTGATTCACACACTTGGTCATCATGCTTGGTTGAAAAGCCAATGGCGTAAAGTTATCGTGTGTTAGATTATGATTGAATGCCTCTAAGTCAGAATCTAGGCTAAAGAAATGGCGCATACGCCCATCGCCCATTTACCGACACACAATAGGGGCCTCCCAACTCTTAGAGACACATGTCATCAACCAAGCCCCCACGATGGACGTGTTGCGTGGGGCCGACTTAAAGCTTAATTCTTATCGGGCGATGGGTAGAATCCTTTGCTGACTACTTAAATTCACGACGGGGTATTGTAAGTGGCAGAGTGGCCTTACTGCCACGATCCACTAGGATTCATCCCCGTGTCACATCGATTCGTCCCTCCCCATTCCCCTCCCAAACCTTTTTACAACTCTAACCCATACCTTCCTGAGGCTGTGCTACTGCACTAGCCATGCACACACACACAAACGACGTGACACTATGTGCCCCCAAGCGCCTACCACCCAGTTGCAGCCAAGATAAAAAAAAATGCATGCTGCAGTAAGTAACTGCCTTATTGTGTGGCGATGTGCCCAGGTGGATTCCCCAAGCTGTACCGATGTCTCATATAGTATAGTGACTACGTGCCCAGGTTGTGATCAAGCTGTGGTGCCACAGAGTTGTAGACCAAGCGCGTGTGCCACCAAGTGTGGTGCAAAATTAACTGAAATGCCCTACTTGTGGTTGCTCCACTATCTGTGGCCATGTGTGCCTCTACGTATGGTGACCATGGGTGCTGCACGAGGCTGCCCAGCATGACAGGCACACCAACGCACAAGGCTGCCCAGCATGGCTGCACTGCCTCTCACATCGTTGCCCACCATGGCTGACTGCCCCGCACAAGGCTGCCCAGCATGGCTGCAGTGCCTCGCACATCATTGCCCAGCATGGCTGACTGCCTCGCACAAGGCTACCCAGCATGGCCCATTGCCTCGACATCGTTGCCCAGCATGGCCTACTGCCTAGTACATCGTTCCCCAACATGGCCTATTGCCTCGTACATCGTTGCCCAGCATGGCTGCACTGCCTCACACATCGTTGCCCAGCATGGCTGATTACCTCGCACAAGGCTGCCCAGCATGGCTGACTGCCCCGCACAAGGCTGCTCAGCATGGCCTACTGCCTCGCACATCGTTGCCCAGCATGGCTGACTGCCTCTCACATCGTTGCCCAGTATGGCCGACTGCCCCACACAAGGTTGCCCAGCATGGCTGACTCATGATGCACACATGTGCATGCTGGCCGTTGCACATCGTGGCCATAACCGCACAACGTAATAGGGATCCTATATTCCCTTCGTCCAAAACATCCCATTGGTTTGGAAAATGCTTGTAATCATTTACTTGATGGACACAGTATGTATTTTTGTAAAACTTAGGCGCTTAAAAGGAGCATTATTAGTATCGATGAATTTTTATGATCTTTTCAATAAATAAGTATAAAAAATAGTAAAGGAAGTTGAAGTGATCCAATCGCTTGCCAAGACATTCTATGCATTTATCTAAAGCCATCTGAAGTGGGTTTTGTGAAAAAATTCAACAAAATGGATTTTTCACGATTTATTAAATTTTTTAATACAAAGAATTTAATAAAAAAATAAATATAAATGATAAATTAATGATTTTTTTTTAAATGTTCCTTTGAATTTTCTCTAATTTCCTACCAATTTTCATAACCATGTGATGTTTATAGCTCAAGAAACAGACCAATATGACTTATCGATGAATTTTTTATGATCTTTTAAAAAAAATATAGTAAACAAAGTTGAAGTGATCCAATCTCTTGCCAAGACATTCTATGCATTTAGCTAAGCTAGCTGAAATTGGTTTTGTGAACAAATTCAACATTATGGATTTTTCACAATTTTTTGAAATTTTCAATTTTTTAATACTAAAAAATTAATAAAAAAATAAATATAAATGATAAATTAATGAATTGTGTTTTTTAAAATGTTCCTTTGGATTTTCTCTAATTTCCTACCAATTTTCATAACCATGTGATGTTTGTAGCTCAAGAAATAGCCTAATATTACTTTTCCGGGGGGGGGGGGGGGTCAAGTCTCCTTCTGGAAAAGTGCAAAAAGCATAACAGCTACCTTGAGGTGGGGGTGGCTACCTTGGTTGGGTGGCACGCATGGGCACCCAAGCGCTGCACATGGTGCATGTCTGAGGGCAGCATGCGTGCACAATAAAGACATGGCACCTGAGTAAACCGTCCGAAGGCACGTTGGTCCCATGTTGTGCACCTTTGACACAGTAGTGTAGCCACCCATGGTAGCCTTGTGCGCTGTGGTGCAGCCAAGTTGTGCGGCCTTCTGTGCTGTGGTGCAGCTATGTTGGGCATCGTTGTGAGTTGTGGTGCAGCCACGCTAGTTAGACTTGTGCGCTATGGTGCAGCCCTATGCGCTGTGGTGCAGCTATGTTGAGCATCGTTGTGCGCTGTGGTGCGGCCACGTTAGGCAGACTTGTGCGCTGTGGTGCAACCACGTTGTGCAGCCCTATCCGCTGTGGTGCAGCTATGTTGGGCATTGTTGTACGCATTGGTGCAGCCATGCTAGGTAGACTCGTGCGCTATGGTGCAACCATGTTGTGCAACCCTATGCGCTGTGGTGCAGCTATGTTCAGCATCGTTATGCGCTGTGGTGCAACCATGGTAGGCAGACTCGTGCGCTGTAGTACAGCCACGTTGTGCAGCCCTATGTGCTGTGGTGCAGCTATGTTGGGCATCATTGTGCGCTGTGGTGCAGTCACATTGGCCGAACCACTATAAACGATTGTGTTACTTTTGTAATTTACTTGTTAAGTTTTATTAATTGTTTTATTTCCGCACTATTTCCACTAGCTTCACCTATTCACCCCCCCTCTAGGTGAATTTACATTTGGTATCAGAGCGGGAGCTCAAGATCGTTATTGTTCTCAATCCAACTAAGAGTAAAGACCATGGGATCCTCTGTCAATCATAAGATTGAAGGATACAATATTACCCGACCACCCTTCTTTGAAGGTGAAGGATTTTCCTATTGAAAGAATAGCTTCAAGAACTTTGTTTGTGCTCACAATATCGATGTATGGGAAGTCATAAAAAATGGACCAAATACCATAGATAAGTCCAAAGAAGAATGGACCCCTGCTGAAAAAGGAAAGATGCAACTCAACTATGTAGCTATAAGCTATATTTAATGTGCTCCAGGAGAAAAGGAGTACAATAGAACTTGCATGTGTGACTCCGTTGAGGAGATGTTTGACAAGTTAGTTGTTACCTATGAAGGTACGGTTGAAATCAAACAATCTAAAATCAATATGCTTGAAAATGAGTATGAATTGTTCAAAATGAAAAATGATGAAGATATCTATGCAATGTTTACTCGTTTTAATAATATTGTGAACAAGCTGAAGGGTTTAGGAAAAGTCTATTCTAATAGAGAAAATGTCCGAAAGATATTGAGATCCTTTTCAAAAGAATGGAGACCCAAGACTATGGCAATCAAAGAGTCCAAAGACATAGACAAGCTAAGCCTAGATGAGCTTTTGGGATCTCTACAAACTCATGAAATGGAGCTTAAACTGGACACCAAGGAAGATGAGCTTAAGGAACCAAAGAAGAAAGTTGTGGCTTTCAAAACTAATAAAATAAGTGACGATGAAGAAGAGCTTTCGGAGGACAAAATTGCGTATCTTACCAAATAGTTCTCAAGGTTCATAAAGAATAAAGGCAAGACCTCATTAAACAAAAGGAGGTTCTCAAAAGATCAGAAAGGTAAGATTCTTTCAAAAGATGCCACTGACTCCTCTTCCAAAGATATCATTTGTTATGAGTGTAGGAAAATAGGACATTTTAGGGGAGATTGTCCCAAAATGAAGAAGTACAAAAAGACCTACAAAGCCGAACACACTCTTGATTCAAGCGATGAAGAAGAAGATGATGAAGTATCTCAAGATGAAGAAGAACAAACCAATCTCGCACTCATGGCTATTGAAGACGAAGAATCTCAAAATGAGGTAACCCCCACTTCTCCATCTCATAAAGATAAAGAGTTTTTTAAAGCTAGAAGAGGCTTTTGAAGATCTTTATCAAAATAGTTTGGAACTAGCAACCACAAAAAAGAATCTCTTGAATGAGATCAACACTCATAAAGACCAAAACACATTCCTAACTTCTCAAGTGAACAACTTAGAAGAAGAAAAGGAGAAATTATGTAAAGCCCTAGAGTCATTCACAAATGGTAAGAAAACACTTGATATTCTACTTGGAAATGCCTCCAAAATACCTTTCAACAAAGAAGGGATAGGCTATGATGTGAATAAGAGTTCAAATCAAACCAAAGAGGCAAGTTCAAGTAAAATAGCAAGTAAGAAGGTAAAGAAGAATAAGTATTGCAACTATTACAAAAAGAGAGGACACTCTATTGAGGAATGCTACATTAGAAAGAAAAGTTCTTAACCCAAGAACACCAATCTCAATAGGAAGACCTCAAATATTCCTCAAGTGGTTGTTTGTAATAATTACAATAAGAAAAGACATACCATTTGGGAATGTCGTCACATGGACCAATCCTTCTTTCATCCTAAAAGACCCTATAATGGTCAAAATAGGAGAAGTTATCCTAATAGGCAAAGCTCAACTAGAACCCCACCAAAAGTATAAAGACCACCTAAGAACCAAGGACTCTATAAAGCACCTCAAAGCCAAAGACCTTAGAAACCTCAATCATACACAAATTTGTATGAGAACCAAAAGAAAAATGGTAATCAAATGGTCTAGAAACCAAGAGGAATGTATGATACTAACAATTATGGACCCAACTCTCAATGGGGACCAAAATTTTATTAAGTATCTCTTATTTTGTAGAGCAACATGGAATGGTACATTGACAGTGGCTGCTCAAAACATATGACTTCCAACCCAAAGTTGTTTTTCGAGCTCAAGAAGCAAAAAGGAGGATGGGTATCCTTTGGAGACAATAGCAAAGGTATAATCATCGAAAATGGATCGATCAAGTTTGGAAGTACAGTGATTTCTAACGTTAGTCTAGTTGATAACCTCAAGTACAATTTACTTAGTGTAAGTCAAGTATGCAACATTGGATGTTATGTAAATTTTCATGCCTCTAAATGTGAGATCAAAGATTCAAAAGATAATGTGATTCTTGAGGGTTGTAAGAAGAATAATGTGTACCCTTGCATATTTAGTATAAATTCTGTTGATGCATGCCTTATTTCTAAATTTGATGATGCTATTTTATGGCATAGGAAGTTGGGACACATTAATTCTAAAACTATTAGATCCCTATCCTTTAAAAATTTGGTGAGAAACCTACCTAAGCTGAACTTTGATAAGTAACACACATGTGGAGCATGTCAAAGAAGTAAACTTACAAAGGTATCTCATCAGACTATAAATTTTATTGCTACATCAAGACCTCTGCAACTACTTCACCTTGATTTTTTTGGACCTATCCAAACCACAAGCCTAGGAGGTAAGAAGTATACATTTGTAATTGTAGACGACTACTCTTGTTTCACCTGGACCCTCTTTCTCAAGCATAAAAATGATGCGTTTGAAGAATTTGTGTCTCTTTGTAAGAGAGTACAAAATCAGAAGGGTTACATGATTACCTCTATCAAAAGTGATCATGGCGGTGAATTTACCAATATAGATGAATTTGATGAGTTTTATCAAAAATAAGGTATAACTCATAACTTTTCGGCTCCTAAAACACCACAATCTAATGGTGTGGTTGAAAGGAAGAATAGAACTATCCAAGAAACGGCTAGGACAATGCTCAATGAGTACTCCTTGCCTAAGTATTTTTGGGCGAAGCTGTTCACACAGCATGTTATGTGTTAAACCGGATTTTGATAAGACCTATTTTGTTAAAGACCCCCGATGAACTTTTCCATAATAAGCTTCCTAAAGTTGATTACGTTAAAGTATTTAGTTGTGCTTATTTTATTCTTAACACTACGGACAACTTAGGAAAGTTTGAAGAAAA
Organism: Telopea speciosissima; assembly: GCF_018873765.1. Taxonomy (NCBI): domain Eukaryota; kingdom Viridiplantae; phylum Streptophyta; class Magnoliopsida; order Proteales; family Proteaceae; genus Telopea; species Telopea speciosissima. The sequence continues at coordinate 23,054,806 of NC_057926.1, read as the reverse complement.
GGCCAATGCTACTCCACAAATAGTCGAGCTTATAGAGTCTTTAATAAAAGAACACTAGTTGTGGAAGAATCTATGAATGTTAAATTTGATGAATCTATGGCAAAAGAAAAATATAAAGACCTAGAAGAAGATGATAAGGATGAAGTACTTGACATTAGGAAGAGAGTTGAAAAAGTCACTCTAGGTGAACCTAATGAGCAAGTACATCAACTTCCCAAAGAAATTAAAACTGTTAAAGACCACCCTCTTGACCTTGTCATTGAAAACCTTGATAAAGGTATACAAACTAGGAGTAAAATCCAAAATGTTTGTTCCAATGTGGCTTTCATTTCTACCATCGAACCCAAGAATATCAAAGAAGCACTTTTGGATAGTAATTGGATAATTGCTATGCAAGAAGAGCTCAATCAATTTGAAAGTAATCAAGTTTGGGACTTAATGCCAAGACCATCTAACACCAAAATTATTGGAACTAGATGGGTATTTAGAAATAAACTTGATGAAGATGGTAATATTACTAGAAACAAGGCTAGACTGGTTGCCGAAGGCTATAACCAACAGGAAGGTATTGACTTTGATGAGACATATGCACCTGTAGCAAGACTAGAATCTATTAGAATGTTGCTTGCGTTTTCTTGTCATAAGAATTTTAGGTTACATCAAATAGACGTGAAGAGCGCATTTTTAAATGGTTTCATCAATGAAGAAGTACATATCCTTCAACCCCCTGGATTCGAAGACCCAAAGCATCCTGACTATGTCTACAAATTGAAGAAAGCTCTCTATGGCTTGAAACAAGCTCCAAGAGCATGGTACAATAGGCTGAGTAAGTTCCTGATAGATGATGGTTTTACTATGGGTAAGATAGATACTACTCTCTTTGTAAAATATAGAAATAAAGACCTAATTCTAATTCAAATTTATGTAGATGACATCATTTTTTACTCTACCAATGAATCTCTCTATGTCTTGATTTTAGTAAGAGTATAAGTAGTGAATTTGAAATGAGTCTTATGGGTGAATTGAATTTTTGTTTAGGACTTCAAATAAAACAAACCCCTAATGGAATTTTCATTAGTCAAACCAAGTATCTTAAAGAACTGTTAAAGAAGTTTGACATCAATGGACAGAAGTCATCCAGTACTCCAATGAGCACATCTGTAACTCTGTCTAAGGATGAAGATAGAATCCCAGTTGACCCAACTAAGTATAGAGGCATTATAGGTAGCTTACTCTACCTAACGGCTAGTGGACCGAACATTATGTTTAGTCTCTGTGCTTGTGCTAGGTTTCAAGCTCAACCTATGCAATCTCATTTGAATACTGTAAAGAGAATCTTTAAGTACTTAAAAGGAACTCCAAGCGTTGGCTTATGATACCCTATGGACAATGACTTTGACCTTATTAGCTTCTCTGATGCCAACTTTACCAAGTGTCATGTTGATCGAAAGAGTACAAGTGGTACTTGTCACTTTCTTGGATCATGCTTAGTTTTGTGGTTTAGTAAGAAATAAAATTCAATCTCTCTATCTACCACCGAAGCTGAATACATCGTCGTTGGACGATGTTGTGCACAAGTGTTATGGATGAGGCAAACTCTCCAAGACTATGGAGTTAATTTTGACACTTCCTCAATCCAATGTGATAAAACCAGTGCTATTAATCTCAGTAAAAATTTACACTCTCGAGCTAAACATATTGATATCCGTCATCACTTCTTACGTGATATTGCTCAAAGAGGTGAAATTCATCTTGATTATATTGAGACCGAGAAGCAACTTGCAGATATCTTCACCAAACCCTTGAGTGAAGAGAGGTTCTGCTCTCTTAGAAGAGACCTTGGGTTATGCAATCCCTTTGATTAAAGTTTTGTTGTTCATGTATTGAAAGTACATTTTGCTTGAAAAATGAATTTTGTTGCTGAAACAGTCGATTCGGCATACCGATTCCAAATTCAACATACCGAATCGCTCACAGTGGTTATTTACTTTCAGATGTAATTATTCTATTTTATCGGATTCGGCATACCGAATTAGTTTAATTTTTTAGACATTTATAGCCGTTGGCCAGGAAATGGTATACCGGATCCTGATTCAGCATACCGAATCAGGTCCAGTGACTATTTTTTAGCCATTGGCAGACTATTTTGTGCCTATATATACCCCACTCTTTCACCGCTCTGGGCATTATTTTTCACTATTCATCTATCATTAACCCTAAGCAAGTGTGATTTACTCCAACACTCAAATTTTCTCTCTCTCTCTCTCTCTCTCTGTCATATTTTTCACCTTTATTCAATATGAGTCAAAGAGGAAAGGCACCTATGACCGGAGAAGAACCCCCTCCAAGCGTGGATGGCGTCGAGGAGGACGATTTACTCCTATTCGGGGAGCCTCTTCTCGATCTCAAGGAGCTTCTCATCAAGAAAATCAGCCTGTTAAACACTTTCCTTCTCAAGAGTTTCTTGCTACTTGGCCGTTGTTCGCTTCAAGAAAAATTGAAGAAGGTCATTCTGTTGACACCGCTTCATTTGAAGGTATTCATCTCCAAGATCCATTTCAAGCACTAGGATGGGAATCTCTTCTTCACCCTCCGGGGATTTGCTACCCCACCCTTGTTTGCTATTTTTATAACAATCTCCGCTTTAGTGGGATGGCCGAAGAGTTGAAACTCACTTCTTTTGTCAATGGCGTCCCCATTGAACTTTCACTTGATGATCTTGCTTCTTTGCTTCAAGTTCCTAATACAGGACCTTGCATCCAATTTTGGCGAAATAGTCAATCATGAAGACATCTATTCCAACATTCTCATCGAATATCAAGAAAATGAAGCTTCTGTTCCGATTGGTAGCCTCAAGATGATTCCTCATGTCATATCTTATATTATTCAGCATAATCTTATTCCAAGAGGAAGAGATCGAAGCAAGTGCTTGACTCTACAAGCATATCTGATTTATTGTGTCTTCACCAGCAATCAAATGTGCTTTCCTTACTTCATGATGCGTTACATGGAACATATTGCCAAGCCATCTCGGAAGACCAATCTTCCTTATGGTCGTCTTCTCACTAGTATCTTCAATCACTTTGACATTGATCTCTCTCGTGAAGTGGAATCATTTGAAACTTCATAGCCCATCTCTAGAATTTCTTTTCACAATCTCAATATTCTGGATCCTCTTGCAAAATCAGGCGATGAAGAAGATGTTCCACCTAGACATCAACAACATCCACAATGCTTTATACCGGATGCGTATCAAGATTGGATCTCCAACATTGATGAGTATATGGATGAAGCAAACACTCGGTTGGTGGAACTTGAAATGTGACAACAGCACCTTCAAGCCGATGTTTACACTCTCCGCCAAGAGATGAAGACCGGTTTTGATTCCCTAAATTCTACACAAGCGAGTATACTTACAGCAATTCAATCTTTGTCTCTCAATCTTGAACATCTACCATTTGACACACCGGGAGCTACTGCTCAAGCCGGTGCCTCTCATGGTGTTGCACCTCAAGGAGTTATTCCCTCTATCCCTCCATTTCTGGGGATGTCCTCTCAAGATCCATCTGTCCATCTGGAGTGATCTTTATTGTTATTTCCTCCCTTGTCTCTTTTTGATAATGCTAAAGGGGGAGAGAAATTGGGTTTTGAATTAAATTTAAATTTGGATTTATGTTTTGACTATGTTTTGCTAATGCTATGTAAATCTTTTCATTTCAATTAGTCAATGCAAGTTTTTCATTAATGCAAATTGTGTGTTTCTTGATACTATCTTGATATTTTAATATTTGGTACTAAGTTATTTGTCATCATAAAAAAGGGGGAGATTGTTGGGGTAAAATCCACACATCACTTTATACGATTTTGATGATAACAAATAAGTTAGTTGAACTAACTTGTGTTATATTGTATAGATACCTTACAACAAATAAAGCATCAAGTAAGGGGAAGCTTATATAAACTTGTTGAACCAAGACAAAGTATCAAAGAATGGTGTGAAGAAAAAGACTGAGAAAAGGACTAGGTTCAAAGACCATGTTCAAGCATCTCAAATACAAGAGCTTTTAAAAGCATGTGTTCAATGTTTTGATATTAAGATGTATTTAAAGTTTAAGTCCATTTGTAATGCACACACTCACGCATGCGTACATGTAGAGTGACCCTAGGAGGTGTTTTTACATGGACCTAACCTAAGTAAATGGCCCCACACTTGTCCAAATATGGACTTAGCCATTTTCAGCAAAATCAACTGATCCGGCATACCAAATCCTAATCCATCCTGCCGAACCCATCTTGACCTATTTGTTTGCAATCTTAGGGTTTGCTCACAGAGAGCAACCGGAATGTGCTCCTTCTGATCTGGCATACCGAATTGAGAATCCGGCATGCTGAATCAGATCCAACATACCGAATTGTAATATGTCTGTTGGGAATTAGCCATTTGACAACGGATAGATTCCATGATCCGGCATACCGTATTGGGAAACGGCATTCCGGATTAGGACAGAATTATATCCAAAAATGGCAATGAATCTTAGATGCTTTGAGCACCTTTGCCTATAAATAGGTAAGCTCATTTGGACTAATTACAATCAATTAAGACTAATCAAAAGCATAGCAAAGGCATTCGAACTTGAACATTCAAAGTGTTGAAGCATTCATTCATTAAAGCATTCAAGTTCACTTCCCTCTCTAGCTAATTATATTCACTTAGCATTGAAGCTTCAAAGTGGAAGTTAGCTACACATTCACTAAGGTTGAGGTAATCCTTACTTAGTAAAGTTTTCTTTATTATATGTTGTGAGTCCTCTTGCTCGAAATCAAGAGTAGTTAATTGTGTTGAGTTCTCTTGCTCATCAATCAAGAGTAGTTGGTGGTGTGAGTCCTCTTGCTCCTAATCAAGAGTTGTACGAGTTCTCTTGCTCATTCTCAAGATTCTTATTAGTGGAATTCTCTCTAAGGTGAGAGGAGTGGACGTAGGCATAATTGGCCGAACCACTATAAATGATTGTGTTACTTTTACAATTTACTTGCTAAGTTTTATTAATTGTTTTATTTCTGCACTATTTCCACTAGCTTCACCTATTCACCCCCCCTCTAGGTGAATTTACAAAGTCATGCCGCTCGGATTGAAGAACGCCGGAGCAACGTCCCAACGAATGGTCAACTACATGTTCTGTGAACAGATCGGCCGAAACATGGAAGTATATGTGGACGACAAGTTAGTGAAGAGCTTGAAGGACAAACATCACTTGGCCGACCTCGAAGAAGCCTTTGGAGTACTAAGGAAGAACCAAATGAGGTTGAACCTCACCAAATGCGCTTTTAGCTTAACTTTGGAAAAATTTCTTGGCTTCATGGTGTCACACCCCAAACCACCCCCTAGGAGGATTGGGTAGGTGACCCGAATTGCACGACGGCAATCCGCCAAATCCCACAGATCTAGAAGCAGTGCTTACATTCATGAACCAATATCCACGTCTTAACCATAAGTAAGATCAGAGTAATGTAGAACATCTACAATTTAAAAGTAAAAAGGAAGCATAGTGATACAGGAAATGGTGTTAATATATACATATAGAAACTTGTTTGTTACATTTCCCAGCACACACAACCCACAACAAAAGAAAACATAAGCTGATAAGTACAGTACTACATACATGATTATATACAGGGTTAGGGCACCCAACCCCAAAAGGAAGAAAGAAAGGAAAACAACTAAAATCGGTCCACGCTCAAAATAGGAAACCTCCTAACAAAACAAAAAGGAGTTCCCAGCAAAAAACTTCAGAAGCACTCCTCAATGGCCTTCATCCACGACCACCGAGAAAGTATATAGAATCGGTATGACCTCCGTCGGGGTCCATACCAACATCATCATACACACCAGGACTCTCCTCCTCGAGATAACCCGCCATGCCATAGCGGCATCCACCTGTAGGATCATCTAAGAAGAAAGCAACATATAATAGAGTGTGAACCCCACCGAGCTTGTGAGCAAATAACATCCATCATGCATGCATATACAATCACAATCCACAGTTCACATGATCTACATGATATGCAAGTCCAGATTTTATTATTAGCCACCTAACTATACAACTAAGTCTGGTCTGTGCCACTACAATCCCCAATACATGTATCCCTGGTGTGAGCTTGGTTACCCCTTCCCATAATACACCCATTGAGTTGTCGGAGAGGACCAATCAGCCCCAGCACACTAGTCCTTGGTCAGCCCGACCAGCCCTCTGTGATTATCCAGGGGGACAACCGTTTCTTCCCTTATGTACCATTCCGGTGTTCTTTTATTTATGCACCATTCCGGTGTTCTTTTGTTCTTTTTTTTATTATTTTTTTTTCACTCCTCGATAATTGTCCCCATAGGCATCCAACACCTTAACCCTTATTGGTAAGGGTTTGTGGCACTAGTAATGAAACCATAGCCCCATGTCTATATGGCATCGTATGAGTCCAGCAGTGTCAACCGTACCCCATAATACGGGGCTACCACAGGCCCCATATCATAGTATTGATTAACAACAGACATTATATAGAATTCACAGTGTTGATTAACAACAGACATTATGCAGTGATTTGAGTAACTTGAATTGTAAGTGAATAACACAGCATTCATGATTCAATTATTAATAGCCGGCATCAGATCATAATTACATTTACACATACAATAGTATTATTCACTCACCAGAACTTGGTTCTAGATACTCAGTCACAGATTCAATTCCAGCTGTTGTCTGGTTGTTATCCTCGAGCACGGGATCAAGTCCTAACCATCAAAATCAAATAGTGTTTTATTCAGTTATTGGCCCTACACTGGTGTCCTAGGGTTACCCTATCTTACTGGGTTGACCCGGGGTTTGGTTGGTCTCATTTGGAAACATCGGGCTTTGTACTGGGTCTTAGGTCATGTCCCGGTGCATGGGCCAGTGCCTAGGGAACAGGGGTAATTTGGTCATTTATAGTACCCGCACCTGCCTCCAGGTCAGATTTGGTCCCAATATAGTTTATTTCATAATACACTGTTGTCCAACTTAGAACAGTGCAGTAAAACCAATCACAGCAGTGCACAGTCACCTGCGGGGCCCACTTAGGGTTCCAAACTAATTTTCACCTATGGACAGATGTGGGGGAAGGTCATTTTTTGTCATTTCCCACATCCCACAGTGTCCAGGGATCAAAGTCAACAAGAAATTACTATTCTGCCCCATTATTCCAAAAAGATTCCTTCACTGGGCGATGGCTCTGGGCCTTGCTGCATCGCCCAGTGCATGGCCCAGTGAATTCCAGCAGCATGAATTCAAAGGGGGATTGCACAAGGGTTTGACCCTTGGTTATGTTACTGTCCCCACATGCCCACCATGAATTTTTACATGATTTTTTAGGGGTGGGTCCCACCATTTTAGGGAGGAGAGAGATTACCTGGGATCCAAGTCATACATCAGTCTTTGAGCTGTGCAAGTGCAGGGGTCTACTACCCATCTTCTAATAGGTATATAGGGAAACCTGTTCAAAGCATTTTCATTGATCTCATTGAGTGGAGTGATGCTCCACAATGATCCTAGTGGCTTGGCCAGGGGTTCCTGCACTTCAATCAGATTCCAGCCATTCAGGGGGTAAGGTTTAACATTTCTCCCCACCTTACAAAAATTTCATCCTCGAAATTTGCGTACCTAGTAATCCAAAGAGTTGAGGATACTTCTCCCTCATTTCTTCTTCACGGTCCCACGAAGATTCTTCCACTGGGTTATTTCCCCATCGAACCTTCACAAAAACAATGATGCGGTTTTGGAGGTTATGCTCCTTTCTGTCCAATATCTCCGTGGGGTGCTCTTCATAGGTCATATCCACGTCCAACTATTCGGGTTCAGCTGATAATACATGCGTCGGATTGTTTATGTATTTTCTCAGCTTGACATATGAAAGATATCGTGGACACCCGATAGAGATGGCGATAGAGCCAGTCGGTATGCTACGGGTCCCACTCTATTTAGAATTTCATATGGACCAATAAATCTTGGTCTCAACTTGCCTTTCTTGTTGAAGTGCAGCAGTCCTTTAGTTGGAGACACTCGAAGAAACACTTTTTCTCCAACTTCAAATTCAATATCTTTCCTTTGATTATCCGCATAACACTTCTGTCTCGACTGAGCTGCCTTGATCTTCTCTCTTATGACATCCACTTTGTCGCAGGTCATTTATATCATCTCAGGTCCGAGAAACTTCTGCTCATCAGCTTCATCCCAATAAAGCGGAGTTCAACACTTCCTGCCATAGAGTGCTTCGAACGGTGCCATGCCAATGGTGGAGTGGTGGTAACTGTTATTGTATGCATATTCCACCAGTGGTGTGTGAGCATCCGAACTATCGTTCATTTCCAAAATACAGGCTCAGAGCATGTCCTCCAGAGTTTGAATGGTTCTTTCTGATTGTCCGTCCGTCTGCAGATGAAAAGTTGTACTGAGATTCAATTGAGATCCCAATGCCTTTTGTAGACTTCTCCAAAACCTTGAAGTAAATCGAGGATCTCTGTCAGACACAATACTGACAGGCATGCCATGTAAGCAGACTATGTTCTCAATGTATATCTGGGCAAGCTTTTCCATCGGATAACTTATCTTAATCGATATAAAGTGAGCTGCCTTTGTCAGTCCGTCTATGATCACCCAAATTACATTTATGCCCTTCCTGGTGTTGGGAACATTTGTTACGAAATCCCTAGTGATTCTTTCCCACTTCCACTCAGGTATGGGAAGTGGTTGCAAGAGTTCATACGGTCAGTGTCTTTCCGCTTTTATTTGTTGATAGGTAAGGCACTTGGAGACGTAGATTGCTATGGTCTGCTTCATTCTAATCCACCAATAATATTTCTTCAAGTCCTTATACATCTTTGTACTTCCCGGGTGGATAGTATAGGGTGAGCTGTGCGCCTCTTTAAGAATCCGATCTTGGACATCAAAATCCTCAGGCACGAACAATCTATCTCAAAACTTCAATGCTCCATCTTGGGCCAGTGTAAAGTCCGGGTCCTTGTGGACACCTTGTTGAATCTCCCAAATTATTTTGGCCAGCTTGGGGTCCAATGGTTGTTTCGCAATTATCTCCTCTCGTATCGATGGTTGTAGATCCATTCTTGCTAATTGCATAGCCGCTTCTTCGACCACGAGTTCCAGATCAAATTTTTGAGCATCCTCTATTAACTAATAACTTATGACTAATGATGCGAGGGATGCAGTCTAAGATTTTTTGCTTAATGCATCTGCCACAACATTGGCTTTACCAGGGTGGTATTGGATTTCACAGTCATAATCCTTTACCAATTCCAGCCACCTTAATGCATCTGCCATAACATTGGCTTTACCAGGGTGGTATTGGATTTCATAGTCATAATCCTTTACCAATTCCAGCCACCACCTCTGTCTCATGTTCAGTTCCTTTTGGGTGAAGAAATACTTCAGGCTTTTGTGATCACTGAAGATTTCATGCTTTTCTCCGTACAGGTAGTGTCGCCATATCTTCAACACGAAGACTACCATTGCCAATTCTAAGTCATGTGTGGGGTAGTTCTTCTCGTGTTCCTTCTGTTGTTTGGAGGCATATGCGACTACTTTTCCTCTCTGCTTCAGGACGCCACCTAAGCCTATTCTAGATACGTCTGTATACACCACCATTCCTCCGATTCCATCTGGAATGGTAAGAACTGGAGTTGTTACTAATTGATCTTTCAATTCTTGAAAACTCTTCTCGCATGTCTCATTCCATTAAAACTTAGCACCCTTCCTCGTGTGTTTTGTCATGGGCACCGAGATACGCGAGAAATTCTCAATGAATCGATGGTAATAACCAGCCAATCCCAAGAAACTTTGGATCTCCATGGCATTCTTCGGAGTTTCCCATTCAAGTACCTCTTTCACCTTGTCGGGCTCTACCTTGATGTCGTCTTTGGGGACGATATGCCCCAGGAAACCAATTTGGTTGAGCCAAAATCCACACTTACTAAATTTGGCATAGAGCTGATGTTCTCGCAATCGCTGCAACACGAAAGTAAGGTATCGCGCATGTTCTTCCTCACTCTTAGAGTACACTAGGATGTCGTCAATAAACACTATGACAAACTTATCCAGTACATCATGGAATACTCTATTCATCATATCCATGAACTCTGCGGGGCGTTGGTTAGTCCGAATGACAATAATATAAATTCGTAATGTCTGTATCAAGTTCGGAACACAGTTTTATGGTTGTCACCGCTCTTGATCTTCAGTTGATGGTATCCTGACCTAAGATCAATCTTAGAGAAAACTCTTACTCCTTGTAGCTGATCAAAAAGGTCGTCGATACGTGGCAATGGGTATCGATTATTGATTGTCAACTTATTCAACTCGTAGTAGTCGATACACAGCTACCTGCTTCAATCTTTCTTCTTTACGAATAGCACAGGTGCTCCCCAGGGTGACACACTGGGTCGAATAAATCCCTTCTTCAGCAAATCTTGAAGTTGTGTCTGCAACTCTTTCAATTCGATTGGCGCCATCCTGTATGGTGCCTTAGATACCGGTGCTGCACCAGGAATCAGATCAATCGCGAACTCTATATCGCGGTCTGGTGGCAACTGTGTCAAATCTTCTGGAAATACATCAGGAAATTCTCTAACAACGCAAAGTTCCTCCAAGGGTTTTATCTTCGCCTCCGTGTCTATCACAGTGGCCAAAAAGCCTTGGCATCCATTATCGAGCAACTTTTGCACCTAAAGTGTAGATATTGTTATTCGTCTAGACTTCCTCCTCGGTTCACTTTGATAGGTGAATTCTAACCCATCTTCTAGTTTAAACTTTATTTTTTTCTCTGCACACATGACGTTTGCACCATAGGCAGACAGCCAATCCATGCCTAATATCACGTCAAAATCATTTATATCCATTTTTATCAGTCGTACGATTAGTCTCTTCCCACAGATTTTGATCTGACAGGGGTCATAAACCTCTTTCAAACTCGCAACACTCCCTTTCGGCGTACTGACTATTAACTTGTGCCCGATGTCCCTTGGTTGATCTTCCATCTTACTCGCAAAGGTTGAGGAGACAAAAGAGTGGGTTGCGCCCGAGTCAAATAATACTCGTGCGGGTATGGTTGAAACATTTAGGGTACCTAGGGTTTGTAGGTAATTTAGGTTTCACGAATTAAACCAGTTATTCTCTATAATTTACAATGTTCGATCACTTACCTGTCATTACATCGGGGTTCATCTCAGCTTCTTCGTTAGTCAGAGCGTACACCTTTCCTTATGTCCGATTGTCATGCGGTTGGAATGGCCTAGCGTAGGGCTGATTAAATGAATTGTTGCAGTATCCATACGATTTGCAATCTCTGGCCATATGCCCTTCCTTGTTGCACAGATAGCATTTAAAAGGTAGAGTTGCAGGTGTTGAGGCCTTGCTCGCTTGACTTGTTGCTGGTTGAGCTGGCAAAACTGCTGTCGTCGCTTGACTTGTAGTAGGTTGAGCAGATCGAGTAAATGTAGGGCGAAAAGAATTCTGACCTACACTCGGCCTATGATACATAGTTGGAGTAGGGCTTGAACTTGTTCCCCGGTAAACCTTATTTGGCCAACCATAAGTTTGGAAATTATTCGACCTTTTGCTCAAACCAGGCGACGTCACAGCCTTTTCTTTCTCTTTTTCCTTGAATCAATCCTCCATTGTCTTTGCCTTATCAACCATTTGAGCATTATCCCGAATATCCATGATTGACAAAATTGATCCAATCTCAGTTTTGAGTCCCTTCTCAAATTTCTTGGCCTTACTAACTTCCCCTTTCAAGTGCTCTGGAGCAAAGTGGAACAAATCTTTGAACCGCTATTGGTAATCTAGTACCGACTTGTTCCCTTGCACCAGTGCGATGAATTCTGCTTCCTTTCTATCCTTGAAACTTTTGGGAAAATAGTTCTTGAAGAAAACCTCTTTAAACTATTCCCATGTGGGGTTCGGGTGTGTAGCTTCCAAATTAGGTCTCGTGGCTTTCCACCAAGCTTTGGCTTCATTTTGCAACTGATAATCCGCATAAATAATCTTTTGCGCATCCGTACACTCGAGTACTTCAAATGCCTCTTCTAGGGCACTAATCCATCATTCCGGCTGCATTGCCTCTAATGTTATTTTAGAAAATGCAGGCGGTTGGAGTTTCTTGAACCTTTCCATAACCTTGGCAGTAGAATTTTCCGCTAAGTGCTAAGGCACAGGTGGTGGAAATAGTACGGGTCAATTAGGTGGTGGTGGTAGTGCAGCGCGTTCGTGCATCATAGTTGCAAACTGTGTAGACATCTGACCAAGCAACTCCTGTTGTTGTTGCATGGTTCGCATCATCGTGGTCATGAACGCAGTCACGTCACTGGCTGCCACACTTGGCTGAGGTGCTGCTGTAGTAGCTTGTGCAGCCGCTGGTGGTCCTGATGAAGCAGCCGATGCCTCAAAGTTTTGAGCCTCAGTTCCGTTGGGCAGTTCAACCTCTGGTACAATTCTAGGTTGTTTACCCTTACGACCTCCACGAGAACTTCTAGTGTTGACCATTGTTGCTTCTCTGAAAAGAGGAGCGTGTTCAATACTCCAATTTCATCTATGTGGGTAAATAGTTGTTTTCTAACTTAAGCAGGTTCAAATTTAGTCCACAGTTCCAATGAGTAGCATGAGTCATACCAGTAAGGTGGAATTTGTTAGATTCTTTATCTTGGTTTGTTAAGTGATGTGTTTCATTGAATGCTTTATCTTTCTATGTCTTATGCATTTTATGAGTCGATATGCAATACATGGCACTAATGGAAAATTTCAGATTTTTAAATAAAAAGCTTTTAATTAATTACCTGACCTAGCAGGCAAGCATCTCCAGCTTCTTCCCGGTCTCAAATTCTAGTGCCAATAGAAATTCTATGTCAGCTATCACCTCTCCAGCTAGACTCAGAAAATGCTCTCGGTCCTCGGGTCCACTAATTGCTGCAATAGCTAAGTAAAAGTCCAGTCGACTCTTAGCCCGGGGTAACACTAACAGTATCCGTCTCAGTCTCTCTCGTAAATGTCTAATATAAAGCATGATGCTGGGGTCACCAGCCTCAGTCGACTCACTGATCTTGTCACGCAACATGGTTCTAGGCATTAGGACATACTTAATTGAAAGAATTAAGTACACGACTATTGGAAACTTAAATAACCATAACACCAACATAACAAATTCTTGGGTTGGATCGAGGTACCTTAGCGTCTACGTCTTCGATTGGCAATGAGCCCTATTAGGTCCTATTCTCAGTTATCCTAGGCCTAGGTTTGGATGAGGTCTACGCTTCCCATACGTACTACGCACGTCATACAACATACTTATGTAGCTATGTTCTATTTTGCATAGCAACAGTCCAGTCTGTTCGTACATTACAATAGGCAAGCATAAAGCATATTAACAATATATACCATATTTTATATTTATATATATATTCATTGTATATAATTATGCACATTAGTATCTAGCACACACTTGTCTAAAACCTAGCCATATAGGTTCTTTTCCCTTAGTCCCTATTTGTGCAATTTGCCTTCTTGAGCTTATGAAGCCTAAGTCCTTAAGTTGTCAATTTCTTATTATGTAATATATTTTAATATTTTTGTTAATTAAATTTTTTTTTTTGTAAAAGTCGTTACTTTAAGGTCTTATGAGGTTATTTTGCCCAAAAATAGGGTTTCCATGTGAAAATTCTGGTTTTCCTATAATATTCCATTACTGGGCGATGTCTCTGGGCGTTGCCACATCACCTAGAGAATCGGGCTCAGGCTTTTTAAGTCCGAGAGGGCCCCATTTGTTCCCTATTCTATTCCAAACTTCTCCAAACCTTAGGGAAAAGTTCTTGAAGGCTAAGGGGACCACTTCCACACTATTTCTCATCAATTCGTCGGGCTATTTGCGATCACATACGCTCTCCGGTAAGCTTTCTAGGTCAAACTTGTCTTTTACATATCTCTATTCACTTCCGTCTTGTTTTGGTTTTGATTTTCACCAAATTGCTAGTCCTAACTATGGGGTCTCTTTCTCTTTTGTAGAGAATGTCAACTAGCAGGCATACTACATGCAAATCAGTAGCACGGAAGAGGTTACGGGCTGAGTTTGAGGATTCTTCCTACTCAGAGATTCCTCCTCCATCTCCTAGGGAGGATTCATCTTCAGACGAACCTGATTTCGACCACCATCTTTTGTCCAGGTATGAGTACGGTAAGGAGTGAAAAAACTTCATTTTCATAAAAATAGTGAATGGCCGGGTGGTGCGAGTAGAGAACATCCACCAATATGGCCTTTTTTCCAAGGGTGGGCATCGATGTTATCTCCTACCAAGCCTTGTTATCCCAACTTGGTCCGACACTTTTACTGTAACCTAGGGCCTTCTAGTGCCCAGGAGTTCGGAGTGAATAGTAAGGTAAAGGAAGTGGATATCAGGCTGACTACTACCCTATTGGCGGAGATCTTGGGTTTACCTGACATAGGTGATAGGGTTTATTACCAACCCCGCATCGACATATCCAAGATGTTCTCCCTCGAGACTAGGAGAACAGTTTTCACTGCATTGACCGGTTTAGGGAATACTCCCAAGTCTGAGACTGCCTACAAGCCCAGTGCTAGGGTCATTAGTAGATGTGTGACCTATAACATCTACCCGAAGGGCGGCAACAAGGGTAGTATCTCTATGATGCGGGCATACATCACCTACTGCTTGCTAGGTGCTGGTCAGGGGGTCCAGTCATCAACCTCCCATATTTATTACTTTAGGTGATGTTGTATCACGCACGGAACCCAGCTGACGGAAACCTTCCTTATGGGAAGTTTCTTACCTTAGTGTTTAGATACTTTGGGGTTCCACTAGAGGGCGAGTACATTGATAGGGTTCAATCCGGGCCTATAGACAAGACTTCTATTCTGAAGATGAAGGTGCCTGGTGAGGATCCTATAGAGGGTGAGGAGCCGATGGATGTACCAGAGGGTTAGCTTCAGGGTGGTGGTGCATATGTTGAGGGTCAGATTGGTGAGGAGCAGGGTGACATTGGGGGTGGCACTCAGAGTATGTACACAGAGGAGCATGGGTTAAGTCCAGATGATATTGAGGGTTTTGACACACCATTTATGGACTTACCTGCTTATGGGATGATAGGTACCACTAGTTCACAGGTTCCAGGGCCTCTAGATTAGGCTCAGGTGATGGTACAGCTTCAGAGCCTCGGCACATAGATGTCAGACCTGGGGTCTAGAGTTGATCAGGGTTTCACTTCTTTGGGCGGTAGAGTAGGTGCAGTTGAGCAGAGACTAGACTTCTGGGACCGCTACTTTCGTGTTGACTCACACCAGCCTCAACCTCCTACTTATGACCTGCCTCCTTCAGAGTAGCTCCTAGCATCTTCCAGACACTTGTGGCTACATGATTATGATCATCTCTTCTTTTCTTTTTTTTTTTGTAATTAATGCATTTTAGTCCTTCATTTGATGTACTCAGTCTAGGTTTTTTTTTTTTCTTTTATTTCTATCAGCTTATGTACTTGTTGAATTACAGTTTATGCAATCAAACTTATGTAAATATTGTTAATTTTAATTAAAATTTCATGTCTTTGTTTAATTGCATCTACCTCCCCTGTAGCTTTTACTTATTACGTGTTTTATTAGTTATATCTTGTTAACCCTAGTTTGTATGTCATAAATGTAAGAAGAGCCTCACGCTCTGATATCAAGCTCTGTCACACCCCAAACCACCCCCTGGGAGGATTGGGTAGGTGACCCAAATTGCACAATGACAATCCACCCAATCCCATGGATCTAGAAGCAGTGCTTACATTCATGAACCAATATCCACGTCTTAACCATAAGTAAGATCAGAGTAATGCAGGACATCTACAATTTAAAAGTAAAAAGGAAGTATAGCTATACGGGAAATGGTGTTAATATATACATATATAAACTTATTTGTTACATTTCCCAGCACACACAACCCACAATAAAAGAAAACATAAGCTGATAAGTACAGTACTACATACATAATTATATACAAGGTTAGGGCACCCAACCCCAAAAGGAAGAAAGAAAGGAAAACAACTAAAACCGGTCCATGGTCAAAACAAGAAACCTCCTAACAAAAAAAAAAAAGGAGTTCCCAGCACAAAACATCAGAAGCACTCCTCAATGGTCTTCATCCACGACCACCGAGAAAGTACGCAGAATCGGTATGACCTCCGTCGGGGTCCATACCAACATCATCATACACACCAGGACCCTCCTCCTTGAGATAGCCCGCCATGCCACAATGGCATCCACCTGCAGGATCATCTAAGAAGAAAGCAGCATATAACAGAGTGTGAGCCCCACCGAGCTCGTGAGGAAATAACATCCATCATGCATGCATATGCAATCACAATCCACAATTCACATGATCTACATGATATGCAAGTCTAGATTTTATTATTAACCACCTAACAATACAACTAAGTCTGGTCTGTGCCACTACAATCCCCAATACATGTATCCCTGGTGCGGGCTTGGTTACCCCTTCCTGCGATACACCCATTGAGTTGTCAAAGAGGACTAGTCAGGCCCTAGCACACTAGTCCTTGGTCAGCCCGAGCAGCCCTCTGTGATTATCCAGGGGGACAACCGTTCTTCCCTCATGCACCATTTCGGTGTTCTTTTATTTATGCACCATTCTGGTGTTCTTTTCTTCTTTTTTTTTTTTCACTCCCTGATAATTGTCCCCACAGGTATCCAACACCTTAACCCCTGTTGGCAAGGGTGATGAAACTCTAGCCCCATGTCTATATGGCATCGTATGAGTCCAATGGTGTCAACCGTATCCCATAATATGGGCTACCACAGGCCCCATTTCCAAGCCGAGTACGGCATCTAATCTAGCAATCACAATCGTCATATAGAATTCACAGTGTTGATCAACAACAGACATTATGCAGTGATTTGAGTAACTTGAATTGTAAGTGAATAACACAGCATTCATGATTCAATTATTAATAGCTGGCATCAGATCATAATTACATTTACACATACGATAGTATTATTCACTCACCAGAACTTGGCTCTAGGTACTCAGTCACAGATTCAATTCCAGCTATTGTCTGATTGTTGTCCTTGAGCACGGGATCAAGTCCTAAACATCAAAATCAAATAGTGTTTTATTCAGTTATTGGCCCCACACTGGTGCCCTAGGGTTACCCTATCTTACTGGGTTGACCCAGGGTTTGGTTGGTCTCATTTGGAAACATCGAGCTTTGCACTGGGTCTTAGGTCATGTCCCGGTGCATGGGCCAGTGCCTAGGGCACAGGAGTAATTTGGTCATTTATAGTGCCCGCACCTGCATCCAGGTCAGATTTGGTCCCAATATAGTTTATGTCATAATACACTGCTGTCCAACTTAGGACAGTGCAGTAAAACCAATCACAGCAGTGCACAGTCACCTGTAGGGCCCACTTAGGGTTCCAAACTAATTTTTACCTATGGACAGATGTGGGGGAAGGTCATTTTTATCATTTCCCACATCCCACAGTGTCCAGGGATCAAAGCCAACAAGAAATTACAATTTTGCCCCATTATTCCAGAAAGATTCCTTCACTGGGCAATGGCTCTAGGCCTTACTGCATCACCCAGTGCATGGCCCAGTGAATTCCAGCAGCATGAATTCAAAGGGGGATTGCACAGGGGTTTGACCCTAGGTTATGTTACTGTCCCCACATGCCCACCATGAGTTTTTACATGATTTTTTAGAGGTGGGTCCCACCATTTTAGGGAGGAGAGAGATTACCTGGGATCCAAGTCATACATCAGTCTGTGAGCTATGCAAGTGTAGGGGTCTGCTATCCATCTCCATCTTCTAACAGGCATATAGGGAAACCTGTTCAAAGCATTTTCATTGATCTCATTGAGTAGAGTGATGCACCACAGTGATCTTGGTGGCCTGGCCAGGGGTTCCTGCACTTCAGTCAGATTCTAGCCATTCAGGGGGTAGGGTTTGACACATGGTCTCCATTCGAGGCATTGAGGCCAACCCAACAAAGATCAAGGCTATTCAAGAGAAGAGCCCTTCAAAGATAATCTGAGAGGTACAAAGGCTGAACGGAAGAGTAGCGGCGCTGGTGCGATTCATGTTAAGATCAAGAGACAAATGCCTACCATTCTTCAAGACCTTGAAGAACATTCGAAGCCCGAAAGATTTGGTGGGGACGGATGAGTGCCAACGAGCTTTTGAAGAATTAGAGAAGTACTTGGAGAATCTGTCTCTCCTCTCCTAACCCGAGCCAAAAGAAGAGCTCTAAATTTACCTAGTCGTGACCCCGATCGCGGTCAACGCGGTACTATTTTTGGGAGGAGGGTCGAGCACAAAAGCCCATATACTACATCAGCCACGTCCTTGTTGATGCCGATATGAGGTACTCCAAGTTTGAGAAGGTAGCATTCACCCTGGTAATGGCTGCTAGAAAATTGAGGCCATACTTTCAAGCTCATCCAATTGCGGTGCTAACCGATCGATCGACCCCTTAAGAAGATACTACCCAAGCCGAATGTGTGGGGTCGATTGATCGGGTGGGTGGTGGAGCTGAGCGAGTACGACATAAGCTATCGCCCAAGGACCGTGATAAAAGGGCAAGCCCTGGCCAACTTCATCGTCGAGTGCACCATACCCTACACCGAGGTCAGGGGTGAGGGATCGACGAAAGAGGATGGGGCCGAGGCTGAGCAGTTGTGGACCATGAATGCAGATGGCTCAAGCAACTCCACGGGTAGCGGAGCTGGACTAATTCTTGTCAGCCCCGAGGGCTTTTGCATTCAATAGGCCTTAAGATTCAAGTTCCTAGCCTCAAACAATGAGGCCGAGTATGAACCCCTCCTAGCCGGGCTCCAAGTGAGCAAAGCCATAGGCGTCGGTCAACTGAAAGTCTGAAGCTACTCGCAACTTGTGGTCAACCAAATCAACGGGGAGTATGAAGCCAAGGACGAAAGGATGAAAGCATATCAGAGCCGAGCTTAAGCACTAATCTTTGAGCTCGAGCACTTTAAGATGACCCAAGTACCAAGGGAAGAAAATGTTGTGCCCAACTCTCTCTCAAGGGTGGCCGACTCTCTCTCAAGGCTTGTCGAGCTTATGCACTAATCTCTGAGCTCGAGCACTTTGAGATGACCCAAGTACCAAGGGAAGAAAATGTTATGGCTGACTCTCTCTCAAGGCTGGCCGAGGCTGATTTCCCGAAGCTAAGCCGATCAGTGTACATAGAAATCCTTAAAAAGCCCTCCCTGTAAGAAGAAAGTATTGTCCACACTGAGGAAGACGGCCCAACTTGGATGGACCCAACCGTCAATTACCTAGAAAATGATCAACTCCTGGAGAACCAACATGAAGTGAGGAAAGTCAAGATCCGATCCACGAAGTATACGATGATTGATGAAGTATTGTACAAGAGAGCTTTCTCGGCCCCTCTCTTCTGGTGCCTCGGACCGAAAGGGGCCGAATTCGCTATGGTAGAAGTACATAAAAGCATATGTGGGAGCCATGTAGGCCGCAAAGCACTGGCGTACAAAATACTCCAACAAGGATTCTATTGACCGAGAACGCAAGAAGATGCCATGAAATACGTGAAGACATGTGCCAACTATTCGCACCAATCCCGGGCCAACCTGCAACGAAGCTAACCCCGATGCTAAGCTCGATACCGTTCGCCATATGGGGATGGATATTCTCAAAGAATTTGTCCCGGCTTCCAAAAATTGAAGGTACTTGGTCGTAGCCATCGACTACTTCACCAAGTGGGTCGAGGCTGAGCCCTTGGCCACCATCACAAAGACGAACATGGAAAAGTTTTTTTGAGACAAGATCATCTACAGGTTCTGACTACCCAAAGTGCTCATCACGGATAACGGGGCTCAATTCAACAACCCAAACTTTTTAGAATTTTGCAAACACTTTAATATAGATTTTCTCTCTGTTGCAGTAGCTCATTTGAAAGCAAACGGACAAGTAGAAGTGTCGAATCGAACACTACTAGTGGGGATCAAGAGGACGTTGGATGAGGCAAAAGGAAGATGGGTAGAGGAGCTACCGAGTGTGCTTTGGGCATATCGGATTACCGTGAAAACACCTATGGGAGAAAGTCCGTTTCGATTGGCATACGAAACCGAGGTGGTCACCCCCATAGAGGTCAAGGCCTCGTCATATAGAGTGCTAAACTTTGACGAGAAGACCTATCAAGACAGATTAAGAGCAAATCTTGACTTCCTCAATGAAGTAAGAGAGAATGCTTTTCTACGCAACATGGCTTACCAGCAAAAAATAGCAAGGTACTATGACTTGGCTGAGTGGACGACTCGGTATAATAATCCTGCGTTGAGATCGAAGACAATGATCGAGCCGAGCCAATAAATAATGTTAGAAAATTTGTGAAGGCATTGAGCTCGGTTGAGAGCTCGGCCTCAGCCTGACAATTCATGACATGCCCGAACACCTTAGCCGAGCCAACAACTAAGGTTAAAAGAAGTGAAAATTGCTAAGGCATGAAGGTCGGCGGAGCGTTCAGACTGAATCCCCGTCCTCGGCAAGTATAGCGTTGCTAGGGTGATAGAAAGAAAAAGGCTGAATGCAAACACTTAGGAAGAATTTGAGAGAAAGTATTTCATTGATTAAAGCCGATGGCTCAGCGTGGCAAATTTGGCAAGTCTTTCGGCTCAGTACAAAAAAAATAAAAAAAAAAGAAGAAAAATGAAAAGTTGTTGAAACCCCAAGCACGGGGACATATACATCATCAGCAAGGAAAAATCAATAGACTTCAGAGTGGCGGGGGATCGGCAACGTCCTTGACGGCGTTCTCGGTGGAGTCCTCAGCAGGGGGCCCTTTGGGTCCTAGGCATGAGCAGATGGCTCAGCTAGTGGGGTGACCTCGGTCATAACAGCCTGAAGAACCTCAACCTCGTCCTCCTTTCCCAAGTCCTCGACCACGGTGACCGCGTCTTCATTGAATTTAGAGAGGTTGAGGTTGGGGAAGGCAGCCTTAACCTCAACCAATAGGTCGGCTCGGCTTGATCCATAACCAGCCGAGTACGAGGGATTTTATAGGCCATGGCAGAGCTTATTGAAGTCCGTTGATTGAAGGTACTCCTCCACCCCCTCGGCTCGAGGGCAAGACAGATCGGCCTCGGCCTTCTTTTTCACCTGCTCGAGGTTAACCTTCAGAGCCCGCACCTCCTTCTCATGCTGGGCTCGGAGAGAACCCATCTCGTCTTGAAGGGTTTTGAGGTCGGACTCTACCTTTTCGGCCTCCCAAAGTTCCCTAATTGCCTTCCTAGCCTCCTTCTCCACTGCATGGGTCTGAGCATCAAGGGAAGCCTTGCCATTGAGAGCTCGCTCGAGCCGAAGGGCCGCCTCGATCGCTTTGGAGAAACCCTGATAGCACGAGCCGAGCGAGAGTCTGAAGGGCTGAACCCAAAAAGCGAGACTATAAAACACCTAAAAGAGAAAAAAGAAACTCACCATTACCACGTCCTGGAACAGTGAGGACAAGAGCTCGGGGTCGCTAAATTCCTCCAGCATAGTCATGTCCACCGAGAGGCAACCATCGTCAAACCACTCTTTAGCATGAGCGGCCGAGCGCAAAGCTGAGTCCCCTACGAATAGACGCCACTGGGGTTGGATCGGCAGGTTGCTACCTGAGGCCCTCCCCAGGGCCAACCCGGTTATGCCCTAGCTTGAGGACACCCCTGAGGGATGGGTGCTCTTCACATTAAAGGAGAGCTTGGGGGTATATTATCCCCCGGCGGTGGGCTCTGATCGCGCTTCTCCCTCCTCTTCTGATCATTCCTTAAAGGGTTCTGCTTGGCCTTATTCTTCTCGGCCTTAAGGCCGACCACCGCATCCTTTGGGCTCAACACGGCAAGCCCCTTCCCTTTGCCGACCCTGGAGGCCTCGGCTTTTGCTTTGGGCTTCTCAGCCACCCTTCTTCTCCTCTCCTCGGCAAGCTCGGCCTTCAATCGAGCCGAGTCCATTTGGGGGACGTTGCCGACCACTGCAAGAACAAAAAGTGAGAGTTAGGGTAGAATAAGAAAAGTTGTAAGTAAGGGACTCGGCTTGGATTCCCTACCCGGGGTCTGCTTCCACAACCAAAGAAACTCCTCGTCCCGAAGTTGTTGGACATCGAATGGCGGGTGCTGGTGAATCTGATCGTATGAGGTTTGCTCGTAGTCACTCAGAGGCAGCACCCGGTTGACATAACTTAATTTTATTTCCTTCCACTCAATTCGGAAGGGATAGTCAGGAACGGAACCAAAAAAGAATTGAGGCTTCCAGTGCTTGTTGGAGGTCGGTACTCGGGTCAAGAACTTATAGGTGTTCAGCACCGAACTCTTTTGCGTTCGGCATGTGAAGTAGTACCACCCCTTCTCTGAAGACTTTTTCAAATACCAAAGCCGAGAGAAAAGGTTCATGCTCGCCGCTCGGCCCATCTGGAGAAAGAAGATGTGGAAGTCGTACATCAGTAACTACGTGTTCGACGTCAGCTGGCCCAGAGACAAGTGGAAATGGTCCAAAATTTGGTCCACCAGCCTGAGCACTGGGAACCCGAAGGCGTACTTAAAGGTGATCTCATATAGAGCCACCTCGCCGGGCCGGATGAAGCAAGCTATCTCACCAGGGTTAGGACCTTGGAGCTTGATGTCCTTGGGAATGGCATAAGTTTCCTTCAACTGTTGGAGAACTACCTCCGTGACCATGCTTTCGACCGTGTTGACGCTACCCTCAGCAGGCTCTGGGAAGTCCATAGAGGAGTTGATCGAACTGACCTCATAGTTAGAAGATCTCTCTTCGTTAGACTCTTCATCTTCTGAGGACGATCACGAGCTCTCGGCTCGGTCTTCAGCGATAAGCTGAGCTTCTTGGTTGGACACTTGGGGCAAGGGGGCTTTCGCACCATCGTTCAAACGGGACTCCACCATGGTCTCGTCCGAAGCCGAGCCCAGTAAGTCAATAAGGGAGAAAGGGTGGAGAGGTCTCGGCTCAAACTAGTAATCCCTCGCACCCCGGCGAGTACTTTGTCCATCGAACCACTACCAACCGACATGCTTAGAGAAGAGAACTTACTGATTGAGTGAGGCTTGGGAGATGAGCTGAACGCGAGATGAGGTAAAAATTGAACATCGAGCATTGGGAGATCTGAAGACTCTGACCAAACCGAGCACTACACAGATTTGAACAATGACAAATGAAGGAAGAGGCTTCGCTATTTATAGCCACTGAGTCGCCAAGATCCAACGGTTGAAAAGCACTCAGAGGAGGAGATCTAACGGGCCAGGGCCACCGACGGTTTGAATTCCTGAGCCATTATTACATGGGGTAAGGTAGCTTTTACAACCCAACTGTCAAATCCACGCAGAGGGAGAGCTCAGGCTCGGCCTCAAAATAAAATGGCCAAGCTCGGCAAAAGACCGTACTCACCAGGGTCGAGCCGAGCCCTGATGAGTGGGGGCCCATGATGTGTCATAAAATTGCCTTCCACTCAAAGAGTGACGCTTAGAAGGACCAAGCTGAACCCTAGGGCCAAACCGAGACAAAGAGTGTGGCATAGAACCGAACACCGAAGGGGGGACATTCACTCGGAGCGCCAACATGGCCAAGCATCATGATCGAGCACTATCCCTAGCCCACTCTGATCAGATATGCAGTCAATGATCACCGAGGGTGAGCCCCAGGCCGAGCACTTATGTGGTAGAGGCTCAACCGAGCTGAGCATAATGTTTGTGGTGCAGCTCACACATTACCTGTGCCGAGCATGAAACCGAGTACCAAAGGCACAGTCGCCCGAGGCCAAGTGTCACACCCCAAACCACCCCCTGGGAGGATTAGGTAGGTGACCCGAATTGCATAATGGCAATCCATCAAATCCCATGGATCTAGAAGCAGTTAGTACATTCTCAGACTTACATCCATAACATTACCATAAGTAAAATCAGAGTGTTGTAGATATTCTATAATTATATAAAGGAAAGAGAAAGTGTAGCGATACGGGAAATGATTGTGATATATATACATAAGTAAGATTGTTCCATTCCCCAGTACAACGCACAAACTGAAAAGTGAAAGTTAACATATACATAAGTGGAAATAAAAGTAAATATGTACAGGGCGAGATAACTCAACCCCAAATAGGAAAAGAAGAAACGAAACAAGAAACAGGAACGGGGATAAACTCCTATCAAATCAAAAAGGAGTTCCCAAAACAAAAAGCATCAAGAGCGCCCCTCATTGGTCTTTATCAATAACCATTGAGAATGCTCGCATCATCGGCACGACCTCCATTGGGGTCCATACCAGTATCATCATAACCACAAGGGCTCTCCACCTCGTAATGAGACTCCATGCCACAGTGGCATCTATCTGCACAATCATCTAGAAAGAAAACATATATAATAGAGTGTGAGCCCCACTGAGCTCGTGAGTAAAACATATCATCATGCATGCATATGCAACCACAATCCACATGATCCTACATTATATGCAAATCCAGATTATTTATTAGCCATCTAATAATACAATTAAGGTAGGTTAGTGCTACTACAATCCCCAATACATGTATCCCTAGATTGGGCTTGGTTAGCCCTTCCCGCGATACACCCATTGAGTTGTCGGAGAGGACCAGTCAACTCCAACGCACTAGTCCTTGGTCAGTCTGACCGGCCCTCTGTGATTAAACTTGTGAGGTAACCGACTTAATATCAAATTCACCTTTTCGGTACTTCCCGACATGTAGATCAAGGATAACCTTTGTTTGGCATATAGCCATGATTCACCTATTGGCGCTTCCCAAGCATGTTGCTCGAGGCTTCCCAGCATATTTGCCCTGGGGCATCCCAGCATGTAGCAGAGTCTTCCCGGCGTATTCGCCCGAGGTTTTATGGTAGTCCTCACAGTCATCCAACACCTTAACCCCTATTGGCAAGGGTGCGTAGCACGGGTGATGAATCTCTAACCCCATGTCTATATGGTATCGTATGAGTCAGGCGGTGTCAACCGTATCCCATAATACGGGCTACTACAGGCCTCATTTCCAAGTTGGCTATGACATCTAGTCTACCATTCACAATCATCATGATATATTCACAGAGTTGATCAACAATCACACGTTATGTAATAATTATGAAATTGAATTTGATTAAGTAACAAGCATTGTAGTTACAGAATTCATTGCCGATATAATAATATTGTTACACGTACATACACGATAACATTTCACTCACCTGGGTCTGGTTCTATGAACTTAGTTGTAGTTTCAGTTCCAGCTATAGTCTGGCAGTAGGCCTCGAGCGCGGGATCAAACCCTAAGTATAAATCAGAAATATGTCATTTAATATTCCAAACTATTGTTGGATGTCCTAGGGTTGATCTAGGCTCATTGGGTTGACTCGGTGTACAGTTGGTCATTACTTGGAATTCTCTGGGCCTTGCAATGGGCCTTAGGCCTAAGTCCCGGTGCATCATCTAGAGATTGTGGCTTAGGGGTAGAATGGTCATTTACCATTGTAGTACATGATCATAGGTCATAACAGCCTCACAACACTATCACCAATTTAGCAGTGCTGTAGGACCAACACTGACAGGGTTTCCAAGCCTTACGGGGCCCACTTGGGCACCCAAGGTATTCATATTTACGGACAAATGTGAGGAGGGGTATTTTGGTCCTTTACCTGGCCCCACCACTTGGCTGTCAAGAGCTGCCCAGGCAGCCTAGTGAATAGTAACTCTGTATAGCTTCAGTTGCAGACCATGGATTTGGCTACATGCAAGGGTTGTTTCACCTATAATACAATAATCTTAGGCTGTTGCAACTCATGGCTAGACTGCCTGTTCTTGGTGTAACAGTGCAGTGCAGTGTAGTCTGGCACAAGCTTAGGTTTCGGTCTCAGGTGTAAAACAACCATCAACCATCATAAAAAGCTCAGATCCTCCATGCATCATGCTTGCATGTTGGATCTAAGATGGTTCATGGCAGCCCCCAGCTGTTCTGGGTTGCCAATAGCCAGAAAGGCTTCAAGAATACCAGAGATTCATGGAGAAGATTAGTAGCAGCATCACAACAACAGGTATAGGTTCCGTTTTATACCTGAACTGAGCTGAGAATGGATGCTAGAGCAGATTTGAAGCAAGGTGAGCTCTTCCCCTCCTTCTCCTTCTCTTTCCTTCTTCTTCTCCTTCTCTTTTCTCTCTTTTCTTTCTTCTCCTTCCCTCCACGATTTCAACAGTGCCTAGAGCTTTAAATGAGCCTAAGGCCCCCTATTTATAGACCAGCCTCCTACTGAGGCCTATTTGGCTGCCTAGGTCCCTTTTGAAAATGCATTTTTGACTGAATTTTCAGTCATTCTGGGCCCTCTGATGGGGTCCACAGGGGTTCAAGGGTATGAGGTGGTTCCCCAGACTCCCTTCTACCTTTAGAGGATGCCCATGACCAATATGGGTGGTCCCCACACATCTGTATAATAAATTAATCCATTTTTCCACTCTGGGCGATGTCTCTGGCTGATGTGTGCATCGCCCAGAGATTACAGCAAGGCTGTTTCTCTTTGGGCTTTCACCGGGGTTTGACCTTGGGTTAGGGCCTTGCACCCACATGTCACTCAAGGCCTTTTACACCTATTTTTAGGTGTGGGACCCACATTCATGGAGAGGAGAGAGAGTAGCTAGAGTCCAAGCAGTACAATATGCTGTGGGCAGTATAACTATAAGGATCAGCAATCCATCTTCTAACAGGTATGTAGGAGGACATCCTTGGGGGTTCTTCATTAAATTCAATCACTAGGGTGATACTCCATAGTGTGCTTGGATGCCATGTTAGGGGTTCCTATCCTTCAATCAAAATTTCAGCCAGTCAAGGGCAGGTTTGACATTTTTTCCCACTTTACAAAAATTTTGTCCCCAAAATTTGCTTACCTTGTAGCTCGAAGAGTTGGGGATACTTTTCTTTCATTCCTTCTTCACGTTCCCACAAAGCCTCTTCTATGGGATTGTTTCCCCATCGAACCTTTACAAAGGCGACCGTGTGGTTACGAAGGTTCTGTTCCTTTCTATCCAAAATCTTCGTAGGTTGTTCTTCATAGGTCATATCCACGTCCAACTGTTCAGGTTCAGTTGAGAGTACATGTGTCGGGTTGTCGATGTATTTTCTTAGCATTGACACATGGAAAACTTCATGGATGCCTGACAAAGATGGTGGTAATGCCAGTCGGTATGCTATGGGTCCCACTTTGTTGAGGATTTTATAAGGACCAATGAATATTGGGCTCAGCTTTCCCTTCTTGTTAAAATGTAGCAATCCCTTTGTTGGTGACACTCGGAGGAATACCTTTTCTCTGACATTAAATTCAATGTCCTTCCTTCGATTATCAGCATAACTTTTCTGTCTTGATTGGGCCGCCTTGATTTTCTCTCTAATGATATCTACCTTATCACAGGTTGCTTGTATCATCTCTGGTCTGAGATATCTCCGTTCTCCAACCTCGTCTCAATATAACGAGGATTGACACTTTCGACCATAGAGAGCTTCAAACGGTGCCATGCCAATGATGGAGTGGTGACTATTGTTGTATGCAAATTCCACCAAGGGTATGTGGGCATCCCAACTGTCGCTCATTTCTAAGACGCAAGCTCTGAGCAAGTCCTCCAGAGTCTAGATAGTTCTTTCAGATTGTCTGTCCATCTGCGGATGGAAGGCTCTACTAAGATTTAGCTGAGATCCCAGTGCCCTTTGTAAACTTCTCCAAAACCTGAGGTAAATCGAGGATCCCTATCGGATACAATACTGACAAGCATGTTGTGTAAGCAGACTATATTTTCAATGTATAGTTGGGCAAGCTTCTCCATTGAATAGCTTATTTTGATTGGTATGAAGTGAGCTGCTTTTGTCAGTCCGTCTACAATCACCCAAATTGCATCCATCCCCTTCTGGGTAGATTTGTTACAAAATCCATAGTAATCCTTTCCCATTCCATTCAGGTGTAGGGAGCGGCTACAACAACCCATACGATCAGTGTCTCTCCTATTTAATTTGTTGGTAGGTGAGGTGTTTGAGTTAAAATAAAACCGCAAGCGTACGGATCAATCGTAGCTACAGGTCGAACACGAGGAGATATACGCCATTCTATTTAACTAACTTAAAAGTAATGCAAAGTGAACCAAATTAATTTAAGCACTAAATTAATGGTGATTAAACTAACGGATCCTAACTCACAAGCATCTAACAAATTATGCATCTACGGGATTAAGTTGGCATCCTAACATATGAACATCTAACCTATCAAACTAACGCAAATTGGGAGTAATTAAAAATAAAATCCTATACTAACGCAAGTTGGAAGTAATAAAAATGCAGCCACACATCCACATCCACATAAACAAAATAACCACATAAACAAAGTAACCCATAAGAAAAATAAAAGAAATAGAGGGAGAAGAAGAAGGAGAAGAAGAGAATGAGATTGAGAGTTTAGAGAATGCAAACCTAGGTGTGCTTGAATCGGATTAATTGAAGAAACTTGAATGAATACTTGCATGAACTTACCATGGCCTCCTCTTCTAAATCTCCAAGTCTTGTCATCAACATAGGCGCTTAGACTAGAAAATTTTAAACTAAAACTATTACAACCATATTGAAGACATTAAAGCATAAACTAATTCTATTACAACCATTAACTAATCTTATGAAAGCAAAATTAAGAACTTGAAAAAGCTAATCTTATGAAATCAAAAGTACAACCATTAAACTAATCTTATGAAAGCAAAACTAAGAACTTGACAGAACTAATTTATGAAATCAAAACTAAGAACTAAAGTCAAAAATAGGAGAAGAAGAGAAAATTTCACTAAGTGAATGAGCCAAAAATTACACTAAAAATTGAATTAAAATTGAACTAGAAACTAACTAAAAACTGAACTAAAAAACTAACTTGTTACAAGCCAAAGGGCAAGGGGTATTTATAGGGGGAAGAGAGGAGAATAGAGAAGAGGGAAGTGTAGGAAAAATATTCCATAATAAAAGAGAATATTCTCTTCTCCTTCCTCTTTTACAATGCCTTGAATCCTAAGAAAAAAAAGAAAAAAATAGAAAGAAGAAGAAGAGAAGGTTGTTTACATAGACCTTCTATTTCTAGAAAAGTAAACTTCCAAGTCTAACAAGTGCTTCATTTTCTTTGTAGATATCTTCTCCAATCAATAAAATCAAAGCATCTTTGACTTTTCAACTTTCCATAGGTGAGAGAATATCTTTCAAAATAAATCTATCCCAAGTAGAATTCCAGAAGTGCCCTTGAGAAGTTGGAGGAGAGAGAGAGTAAGGGTGATGACTAGGATTCCTTCAAAATACCCATTCTGTCCTTCAGAAAACATGGAGCATGGGGTGCTTATATAGGCCTTACCATTGTGTTCCTTGCGAAAAATCACCCAAAATAGACCCAAATTTCTTCCAATTTGGAGATCGGGAGCCCAAGATATCTCAAGTTGAAGTTGGACTGTCCAGAGCCCTCCAAATGGAATCTTTCGGGTACAGGAAATATAACTTCTGATTATTCATTAAGACCCCTAGAATCCGAACTTTCGCTTCACTTTGTCCCCGGCCGACTGTCAATAATTACAAATAAACTCCTATAGACCATTTTTGCGCGTCGTTACGAAAACGGCCATAACTTCTTCGTTTCAACTCGGAATCAAGTGTCGTTTGAACCGTTGCGAAGCTGACTCGATGGGCTATGCATCCATACTATTAACATCTTTAAAAAGCTTAAAAACATCTCCTTAGCATCATCTCCTCCATTTTCACAATAATTCACCTAAACCCTTAAAAGCACAAGAAAGCACCGAGTAACTCTGTCTAATGTGGTAAAATGTATGCTTTATGCCCTAAGATTTCACATATAAATGTGCTCATCATGAGGCATTTGGACACGTATATTGCTATGGTCTCCTTCATCCCAATGCACCAATAGTACCTCTTCAGATCCTTGTACATCTTCGTGCTTCCAGGGTGGATTGAATAGGGTGAGTTGTGTGCCTCTTTAAGGATCCGGTCTTGGATATCATAATCATTAGAAACGCACAACCTGTCTCGAAACTTCAATGCTCTATCTTGGGCTAATAAAAAATCCGGGTCCTTATGGACTCCTTGCTACACTACCCAAATTATTTTGGCCAACTTGGGGTCTAATAGTTGCTTCGCAATTACCTCCTCTCGTATCGACGGTTGTAAATCCATAGCTGCTAATTGTATAGTCGTCCCTTCGATCACAAGTTTTAGATCAAACTTCCAGGCTTCTTTTAACAACTGTTCGCTTATGACTAAAGAAACGATGGATGTAGTCTGAGATTTCCTGCTTAACGCATCTGCTACAATGTTGGCCTTGCCGGGGTGGTACTGGATCTCGCAGTCAAAATCCTTCACCAGTTCTAACCATTACCTTTGTTTCATATTCAACTCCTTCTGGGTGAAGAAATACTTCAGACTTTTGTAATCGCTGAAGATTTCACTCTTTTCACCGTATAGGTAATGTCGCCATATCTTTAACGCGAAGACTACTGCCACTAATTCTAAGTCATGAGCAGGGTAGTTTTTCTCATGCTCCTTCAGTTGTCTTGAGGCATAAGCAACCACTTTACCCTTCTGCATTAAGGCGCCACTCAATCCCATTCTGGATTTGTCAGTGTATACCACCATTCCTCCAGTACCATCCGGAATGGTCAAAACTAGAGCCGTCACCAACCGGTTCCTTAATTGTTGAAAGCTTTTCTTGCATGCTTCATTCCATTCAAATTGGCGCCCTTCTTTGCTAGCTTTGTCATGGGTGCCAAGATGAGTGAGAAATTTTCAATAAATCGACGGTAATATCTAGCCAAACCTAAGAAACTACGGATCTCAATGGCACTCTTCGGAGTCTGCCACTCGAGAACCGCTTTCACCTTGTCTGGGTCCACTTTAATGCCATCCTTGATAATGATGTGCCCCAAGAATATAATTTGGTGAATCCAAAATTCACACTTGCTGAACTTGGCATAAAGCTGGTGTTCCTGCAACCGCTGCAACACGAACGTAAGGTGCCGAGCGTGCTCTTCTTCACTTTTGGCGTACCCCAAAATGTCATCAATAAATATGATGACAAACTTGTCCAACACGTCATGGAATAATGTATTCATCATGTCCATGAACGCTGCCGGGGCGTTGGTTAACCCGAATGATAATACTAAGAATTCATAATGTTCGTACCGAGTTCTAAGCACCGTCTTGTGAATTTTGCCACTCTTGATCTTCAATTGATGGTATTTGGACCTAAGATCAATCTTGGAGAAGACTCTTGGTCCTTGCAGCTGGTTAAATAGGTCATCAATGCGCAGCAACGGGTATCGATTCTTGATGGTCAGCTTATTCAGCTCGCAGTAGTCGATACACAGTCGCATGCTACCATCCTTCTTCTTTACGAATAGCAAGGGTGCTCCCCAGGGAGACATGCTGGGTCGTATAAAACCTTTCTTCAGCAGGTATTGTAATTGGACTTGCAACTCCTTTAATTCAATGGGTACCATCCGATATGGTGCCTTGGATACCGATGCTACACCAGGGGTTAGATCAATTGCAAACTCTATCTCACGATCAGGCGGTAGCTGGATCAGATCTTCTGGGAAAATATCAGGAAATTCTCTGATGACGTCAAGTTCCTTTAAGGGCTTTATCTTTGCCTCGATGTCCATCATAGTGGCCAAAAAGCCTTGACATCCTTCATCCAATAACTTTAGCACCTGGAGGGCGGATAAGGTTATCCTTTTGGGTTTCCTCCTTGGTTCACTTTGATAGGTGAAAACTAACCCATCCTTCAAATTTAACATTATCTTTTTCTCCACACACATGACGTTTGCTCCATAGGTGGATAGCCAATCCATGCCTAATATCACGTCAAAGTCCTTTATATCAAGCTTTATTAGCCGTGCGGTCGAGTTCCTTCTACAAATTTCTACTTGACAGGGGTCGTAGACTTCCTTCAGGCTTACGACACCACCCGTCAGTGTGTTGACTACTAAATTGTGCCCGATGTCTCTCCGTTGATCCTCCATCCTACTCACAAAAGTAGTAGAAACAAAAGAGTGGGATGTGCCCGAGTCGAATAGCACTCACGCAGGAAGGGTTGAGAGACTCAGGGTGTCTAGGGTTCGTATATAGTTTAGGTTACACATATAGATCGATTATTTTTTTAACATAGTAGTGTTCAGTGGACTTACCTGTCAATACATCAGGGTTCGCCTCAGCTTCCTCGTTTGTTAACCCGAACACCCTTCCTCATGTTCAATTTTCCCGTGGCTGAAAATGTCTAGCATAGGACTGATTTGGCAAGTTATAATCGTACCCACGCTGTCACGCCCTTATCCTGATGTAAGATATTTTTCCATATAGGGGTATGACTGGGACAATCACACATCATCCCGACACCTACCAGGATCGCAGATACAATGTTCTGAGCCATAGTCCACCCTATTATCACATCTTGATAATAGAAAGGAATGTATAAAAGGAATAAACCGTTCCCGATACAGAGTTAGCGGAAGAAAAATTAAATTAAATCATGTGAAATTATAGAGCATTGGTTCTCTAATGATAACACATATTACAATTCTAACATAAGTAACCATTCATTACTCTCCCTATAAATAAACACATAGTTTATACATACATGTGGGGATGAAGACAGAAAATAATAAAATATAAATAATTACCCCAAGGGCACCAATCTTGGGTGTACATCTAAATCCAAGTCATAGTCATCGGCTCCACTTGAGTCGCATCCAACGGTACTCATCGAAGTAGTACCTCCTGCATAATCAACTAAAAAGGGGTTGCGCAGCAGGGTTAGCTACACTAGCTAGTGAGGGAGCAAAGGGGAATGCATATACACCATACAATCAATATCAATCAGAATGATGCATGTTAATGTTAGATTCATTTTCCACCTAGCATACAATTCTATCGGTCAAGTATATGCTACTGTAATAACTCGGGAAACACTGAGGGTCACTTATCCTATCGCCCCAGTGAGACCTCAATTATCACAAGGGGACCTACGTCGGTAGAAGCCATCATGACCACCCAGTAGTAGACCCTAATAGCCATCACTACCCCTATCCTGGCCTCTCCCACCTCCATAGACTACAGGTGCTCAGACTATCCAACACATAAACCCATGTTGGCAAGGGTCGTAGCATAAAGGAACAAGCATCCTAGCCACAGATATACTATATGCAGGTCCTATCATCCCGAGAGGTATTTCGAGTGCATCAACGTCCCATTCCATCTAGTACCCGGGTACCAGCATGGTATGTCACATACAGATCAGGATGACATACAACAATTTTCATAATTTAAATAAATTGGGGTTCCGACACTGGCACACCCGACACCGTAGCCCGATACAATGGTGAGCATGCTATCACATTCATAATAGTTCACATTTGAATAATAATGTAATGTGCACAATGCTTATAAATATATAATAGCTTAAGATTGTGAAATATATATATTCAAATCCAACAAATCACCTAGAATCTACTCACCTAAAACGGGCACCTCTGTGTGTGGTTGACATGAATCTCACCTGGGCTTCCCACTCTCCATCGAGTTGGGTAGCCTAGCAATACAAAAACAATCATTAAAGTATGGATAGAAGGGTCCTATACTAGGCCCATAAGGTTAAAATCAGATTTTAACCAAGACAGCACGAGCGAACTCACGGGCAGTCTCTGCAGAGGTGAGTCTGTCCTTGACTCTGTTCAGGCCAAAAGGCGAAAATAGAGCGAGCGGACCCATGAGCGGAACTTCTTACTTGAGTCTGGTGGTGCATCCGTTTGACACCTGAGACACACTTAAAAGGGAGCGGATCCACGGGCGGATGTGCTTCTTAGGTCTGCCCCTGCATCCGTTCGATTCCTGAGACCGACCCGAGAGCAACAGGTCCCAGGCGGAGGCAAACAGAGTGAATCCGTGCCTTTGTCCACTCAGGCCAACACACAAGGTTTATACTGGGCAGACTGATGGGCGGTACCATGGTAGATGGATCCGGTCATTCGTCCACCGGCAGTCTCTTCCAAGATTTCAGGGGACTTCTGCTCCAGCTTGAAGCCTGGAGCTCCCTTAGCTCTTAGGGATAAGGGAGAGGTGTCTAAGCCCTCTTAAGGTTACTAGGTCCTAGGCTCCTTACATGGATCCAAGATCTTATAAGGGTTTGGTCTCCATTGGTCCATGGGTTGGGTTTCAAGGTTCAAACTAGTGATTTATTGGCCATGGTTGCAATTGCAGCACTTAGAGGCCTAGGTCAGCATCCATTAGAGCTCCCAACTAGGGCCGAGCTTCACCTTGAGTCCCAAATGGAATCCTAGGTTAGCCCTAGCTCAAGAAACCATCAAAATCAAAGAGAAATGGGGGAGACCTAGGTTTGGGGGAGCTTACCTTGGTGAGCTTCCTTCTTCCAGCCACTCTCTCCATCTCTTCTCCTCCTCTTTCTCTTCTCCCTTGGATCTGGCCAGCTTGGGAGGAGATGTAGAGCTGCCAACCATCTTGGCATGGCCTCCATCTTCTTCCCTTCCCCTCCTATTCCTATTCTACTTCTCCTTCTTCTTCCTTTCTCTTCCTCCTTCTCTCTTCTCTTGTCTCTTCTCCTCCACGGTTTATGGGGGAGGGGGAGAGATAAGTGAAAGAGAGGGGTTCTCCTATCCTTTAAGGGGTTAGATGGGCCTTAGGGTGTGTTAGGTTTAGGTACCCCAAATCACTTAGTGGCCCTTAGGTCTTTAAATGGATTTTGGTAAGGTCTTAGGGCTTATTTGGCTTTAGCCATACCCATTAGGTCCATTAGGGCATGTTTGGGGTGGACCCTAGGTCCATATGACTTAATTGTCCACTAGGGTCTGCTTGGTTTAGGCTGGGGTGTATAACACCCATTATTCACCTAAGTTAAGCCTTGTGGGCCCACTTTCATGACCCACTCAACCAATCAATGGTGAGGGTAGGGGTTCATATGGTGTAAAGGTTCAATTAGGGTGTCCGAGACACGGGTATGTGGGTCCTATAGGAAAATAATCTAAAAAGGTTGATGACAGCACGGGCGAATCCTTGAGTGGATTCAATAAGAGTGAGTCCGTTTGTGACTCCGATGCTGCTGTCAAGGCCCAAACTTCAAGGAAAGTTAAGGGGCTTTGGCCCACACTTCCAAGGCTTTGAGGGGACTCTTTTAGTAATATTCTGAGTCTGCGGCCACAGGTGTTGACCAGTGCCATCGTGGCATTACCTCTAAGGTAAAGGTCTAAACTACCCTAGGGTATAGGGGTATATCTAGGGTGTGGGTGTAATATCCCCCCAACCTTATTAAAAATTTCATCCTCAAAATTTGAGGCAGCTAAGGTTTCAAAGGCAAGGGGCTTGTTGTCTAACAACATGTCTAATTGCCCACTACATGGACTAAGTCAGAGTCGGGTCAAAGTAAGGTAGTGCCTGCATAATACGGTAGGTCAGGTTCTTCAATTCTCTTTCTTCCTAGGGTCTCATTATCACAAGGGTGAGGTCCATAGTAACCCTAAGCTCCATTGGGTTAAGAGTTGGTAGTAACCACATTCCAGAGGCAACCACACTGTCTTCTACACTAAACTGTGTTATGAAGAACAGGAAGTTTCCCAGATCCTCTGGATCAAGTGATATCATTCAGGTCTTCACTATTCCTAGTTACCATTCGGTTGTAGGGCTTAGCCTACCTTGTTCCCAGCTAAGGGTTCACACTCTGAATGCTTTCACTTTAGGTATCTCATTACTTGACCCAACTTTAGAATGATTTGGAATATTGATGGGACCTACATATGTGTCACTCCCAGCATGGAGGGAACGCATTGGCGACCTATTACTCCCTTTATGTCTATTATTAGAAAAGGTCTTGTTACATCCTGTTTGAGTTAAAATAAAATCGCAAGCGTACGGGTCAATCGTAGCTATGGGTCGAACACGAGGAGATTATGCCACTCTATTTAACTAACTTAAAAGTAATGCAAAGTGAACCAAATTAAAGTGTTAAATTAAACTAATTAAACTAACAAAAATCAATGCGTCCTAACTCATAAGCATCTAACAAAATTAAGGGATTAAATCGGCGTCCTAACACATGAGCATCTAACCTATCAAACTAAAATGAATTGAAAGGAATAAAAATACAGTCATACATACTAACCATATAAAAAGAAATAAGGGAATAAAAATGCATCCATAAACCACAACCATATAAAATTAAAATAAAAGAAATAGAGGGGGAAGAAGAAGAAGATAGAGAGAGATAGAGGAGATGGAGAATGAGATTGAGAGTTTAGATAGTAAAACCTGGATGTGCTTGCATGAATGTAATTGAAAAGCTTGAATACTTGCATAAACTTACCATGGCCTCCTCTTCTAAATCTTCAAGTCTTATCATCAACTTAAGAACTTAGACTAGAAGGCTTAAAACCTAAACTAGAATTAAGAAAATACAACCCAATTGAAGACTTAAATTGAAATTAAAGCATAAACTAAATCTATTATAACCATTAACTAAAAATCATAAAAGCAAACTAGAACTTAGAAAATCCAAAAATCACAAATTAGAATGAGAAGAAGAGAAGAAATTTCACTAAGTGAATGAGCAATTTTTACAAGAGAGGTAGGGGGTATTTATAGGTAGAAGAGAGGAGAAGAGAGAAGATGGAAGTGTAGGAGAAATATTCCCTACGAAAGAGAATATTCTCTTCTCTTTCCTCTTTTATAATGCCTTGAATCCTAAGAAAAAGAAAAAAAAGAAAGAAGAAGAAGAGAAGATTGTTTACATAGACCTTCTATTTCTAGAAAAATAAACTTCAATTCTAACAAGTGCTTCCTTTTCTTTGTAGATATCTTCTCCAAGCAATAAAATCAAAGCATCTTTGATTTTTCAACCTTCCATAGATGAGAAAATATAAATCTATCCCAAGTAGAATTTCAGAAGTGCCCTTGAGAAGTTGGAGGAGAGAGAGAGTAAGGGTGATGACTAGGATTCCTTCAAGAATAAATAAAATACCCATTCTATCCTTCAGAAAACGTGGAGCATGGGGTGCTTATATAGGCCTCACCATTGTGTTCCTTGCGAAAAATCTCCCAAAATAGATCCAAATTTCGTCCAATTCGGAGTTGGGGAGCCCAAGATATCTCAAGTTGAAGTTGGACTGTCCAGAGCATTCCAAATGGAATCTTTCGGGTACAGTAAAGTAACTTCTCATAATTATGTTAAGGCCCCTGGAATCCGAACTTCCACCTCACTTTGTCCCCGTCCGACTGTCAATAATTATAAATAAACCCCTATACACCATTTTTGCTCGTCGTTACGG
This sequence comes from Telopea speciosissima, assembly GCF_018873765.1. Classification (NCBI taxonomy): domain Eukaryota; kingdom Viridiplantae; phylum Streptophyta; class Magnoliopsida; order Proteales; family Proteaceae; genus Telopea; species Telopea speciosissima. Next base: position 23,017,346 of record NC_057926.1, on the reverse strand, counting down.
AAACGGCCATAACTTCTTCGTTTCAACTTGGAATCAATTGTCGTTTGAACCGTTACGAAGCTGACTCGATGGGCTATGCATCCATACTATTAACACCTCGAAAAAGCTTAAAAACATCTCCTTAGCATCATCTCCTCCATTTTCACAATAATTCACCTAAACCCTGAAAAGCACAAGAAAGCACCGAGTAACTCTATCCAATGTGGTAAAATGTATGCTTTATGCCCTAAGATTTCACAAATAAATGTGCTCATCACATCCCTTAGTTTCAGCTTTCACAACTTTTAACCCTATCACACCATTATCCCACAGGGAAAAGTCCAATCTAGTCCTCTCTCGAGAACCACACAATCCATTCATGGTTTGAGTCTGAGTCAAATCCCTTAGGCAGGTTCCATCATTAACCTACCCGGTCATTTTTAAACTGACCCCTTACTAACTTAAGGTCTGGTCGACCAGAGTCGGCCCCAATTAGCTATCAGGACAAGGTCAAATCAAAGTTACACTTATGGCTCAGGAGAACTAATCTAACCACACGCAAGGGTGAAAAAGACACATTTAGTTTACTTATTATCACACCAATCATAGGTATAAGTTTGATAATTACATTCATATCCCTATGGACATATCTATAACCTGAATCAATCCATAGGAACAAGGGTAGCTCTAGGTATGGTATACTAGGTCTCTTAGGAAACCAACTCACGGTGTAGGACTACCTCTATGAGTCTATACCAGGTTTGGATGAACCAAGTAAAGTACAAATAGAGTCATCACTAGCTTGAGGTGTCATGACTGATTCCCAAGTACACATGGTCTTTATGGCTTGTTCAACTAAACCTGTCCAAACCAGCCTAGTGGTTTCCTTCCTACAGGCCTGGCTAAGAGTTGGATCTTATGTACCCCTATAAGGGTTTCTACACCACGTAGGTTCAGGTTCACTCATTAACGAGGTAACTCTCCTTCTCTCACATAGGAGGAGAGTCACAACATACACTGATGCCTGCCATCTCATACTGGCTGGCCCTGTTAGGTACAAGTCCTAATCCCTTTCAATTTTAAGGCATTAGATAAGGCTGAGGTGGTCCCCACAAATGGGTCACACAACCAGGGTGTCCATCCTAGGGTATAGGCATAAATTCATCATACATGGGTGGGACGAAAGGTCTCTAAAAATCTAGGCTCAAAAACCTAAAATAACTCGGGCGGATTCACGAGCGGTGTCAATACTCTGGGTCCGTTCGTGGCTCCTCCGCAAAACAAGGAGAGGGGGCGGATGCAGAACGTGAATCTGTTCATTCGTCCATTCTTAGAAGGTCAAAAGTTTGAGAGGAAATGAATCGATTGGATCTACGGGCGGACTCGAAAACATGGATCCGCTCATTGATCCGCTTAGGTTAATATCCCCAAATTTTCAAGTTCTAAGCGGGGTGGATGGACGGGCAAAGTCACGATACAGCATTCTGTCATGCCCCTATCCCGATGTAAGATATTTTGCCATATAGGGGTATGACTGGGACAATCACACATCATCCTGACACCTACCAGGATCGCAGATACAGTGTCCCGAGCCACAGTCCACCCTGTTACCACATCTTGATAACAGAAAGGAATGTATAAAAGGGATAAACCATTCCAGATACAGAGTTAGCAGAAGCAAAATTAAATTAAACCATGTGAAATTATAGAGCATCGGTTCTCTAATGATAGCACATATTATAATTCTAACATAAATAACCATTCATTACTCTCCCTATAAGTAAACACACAGTTTATACATACATGTGGGGATGAAGATAGAAAATAATAAAATACAAATAATTGCCCCAAGGGCACCAATCTTGGGTGTACATCTACATCCAAGTCACAGTCATCAGCTCCACTTGAGTCACATCCAACAGTGCTCATCTAAGTAGTACCTCCTACATAATCAACTAAAAAGGGGTTACACAACAGTGTTAGCTATACTAGCTAGTGAGGGAGCAAAGGGGAATGCACATACACCATACAATCAATATCAATCAGAATGATGCATGCTAATGTTAGATTCATTTTCCACCTAGCACACAATTCTATTAGTCAAGTATATGCTACTGTGATAACTCGGGAAACACTGAGGGTCACTTATCCTATTGCCCCAGTGAGGCCTCAATTATCATAAGGGGACCTACACTGGTAGAAGCCATCATGGCCAATGGTTTGCTAAACCTCCTCTGGTCTTCTGTTCTTCGGAGCTCTGCTCCTTGTTATTTATCTTGGATATGGTGTTATGGTCTTGTTATGTTGCCTAAGTATGCTCAACAGTTGCCGTCTCCGATGGATCCTCATCATCAGAAAGGCGTGGATGGGTTTCAGTCTCCTTCACTATTCCAGTCGGTAAAAGTTCCTTGAGCAAGGTGTGGGTTATCGGCAGTGACCACTGTAAATCCCGACATGCTCGGATTACCTCCGGTCTGACTCGTGATGGGGATACTGTTCCTCTATCTTCTGATCTAATTTTTGGATCTACAAAACCCGTATCACGATAAGTATCCGGTGCACCTCTTTAGAGCAGAAGCCTTCCCCTATCACACCTTTCACATACAAAATGAGTTTATCTCCCCCAACTGCCCCTCCGATTACCCTCAAAACCTCTCATGCGTCCAAGGTTGATTATCTGTATGAACTAAGTTATACCCCGGCTGAATAGCAGATTCATCCTACCAATTTCCCCATCATCAATCCTTACAATGTCTTCCCTCAAACATCTACCTCTGTGACACGAAAGCTCCGGACAATCATCTCTCCCAAGAAGACCTAGGGTCTCAAAGAGTATGTCCAGGCTCCCCCTTTCTCTCAGAATCAGGTCACCGCCAGTGGAAAAGAGCAGTATTTTCCGGTTAACATTAGCCCTGAGCTGATCCGCCAATGGATCCATCTCGGCTATACCCACTTACACTTGGGTGCTGTTAAGATTGCTACCACATTCCATGGCCGGAAAGGACTCCCTGTGGCAATGCGTTTGAACCTGCTTGATACAAGGTTTTGTAACTCCCTGCATGCCACGATTACCGATGTTCAGACCACCCTGAATGACAGCACCATCTTTTATACTGTGTATCCAAATTACAATATCTCCCTCCAGGATCCCAACCTTCCTGATGCCTGGCAGTTCCTGATCCAGCTTACTGGTGCGCCATAGAAAGAAACGGCGATTGCAGCCACTCTTCATTACCAGATCTGTTACAGACTCCAGAACCATGCCATGAATCTCAACACCGGATTCTCTAGCAACGATGCAGCTCTTTTCGTCCAGATCGGCAAAGATCGGAACCCTACGATCACTCATGTTCCTAGGCAGATCGGCCGCATAGAGCTCCTCAAGCTAATTCCTGAATCATGGATCACGGCATATGAATCCACACATAATATTTCGGCTGCAACTCCACCCTTAATGGCGACAAATCTCGTCTACAAGCCTCTTGAGGATGGTCGCACTCTTGTCACCTATCCCAGACCGGCTGACATGTGTACTGCTATTCCAATCTCTCTTCCAGAAGATTGGATGGTGCAGGTTGATGATCTTGATGACCCTGCTCCTGCTCCCCCTGATCCGACTCCCAAGCTGAGGCAGAAGAAGAAGAAAGGACCCGATCCTTTATGGCTCCGTTATCAGGCTGGTTGCCCTAACGTCAGACCGCTTGGCGAAGACAGTGGTCGCTATCAGTTCATCGTTGATTACGGCTCTGGCAAACCTTGCTCATTGGGCTGTTGCTCAACTCCGAAGCCGCCACCAGCTCCACCAACCCCACAGTGCAAACCACGCCCTTCACCAGCGCCGCCTTCTCCTCCGGCGTCTCCTCCTGTGATGCTCTGGCAGACACAGGTGCAGCAGGCCATCCCCTATTTTATGGCTTCTGACTGCGATGGTATCAGTAAGAATTTCCCCCCTACTACTGATTTTGAGGATGCGGATCGCCGCCGCCATAAGTGGAAAGTGACTCCTTCTAGCATCCTTGATAACTTGGGTCAAATGGTTTCTAACTCCTCCATTGAGGCTCAGCTCAACTGGCAAGTAGAAAATGCTCTGGTCCAGAATCAGTATTTGAACAAGCTCATATCATACCAAGAGCACCATACTCTTGCTCTCTAGTAGAATGAAGTTGACATCCGTTACCTCAAAACACGGATCGAAACTCTCCATCAAGAACTCATGACATTGCCATGACTATGAAGGACTCATCCTATGCCTCCTTCCTTCTCTCTGGTCGAGAAAAGGAAAAGAAACACTTGGAGGACCAACTCAGACTGGCCCAGACTCCCTTACCATCCAGTCCCCCTTCCTATCATTACCCGTTGTTCTCTGATTCCTTCACCGCTCCAACTCACCATACTCATACAGCTCCTCATCGCTTTCCTACAACCATGTTTAAGGAATTGCAAGACCAACAACGGAATTTAGCAGCCCTCAAGGCAAAATCTTCCAAAACAAAAAGGTTCCATCCTTCTCCACCTATCCTGAGTCCTCAACCTATTTTTCCCTCCTATGTTACCACAACACCTAGACCCATAGTTCAACCCACTTTTCAGCCACTCTTCGGACAATTACAAGGACCCCCTGGTTTCGTCCCTTGGGTTCCTCCCATGACAAAACCACCCTCCTCCGACTCAGCGTATACTGTTGTCCCTGTCCCTGAGAACCCGAATACTCTCAGTACCTACCTTTCCCAATTAACTTTGTCTCCCCCCAATCCTGTCCCGATTTATCCCTCTCCAAAGTTTCCTCGGCCTCCTCCTACTCGGATACCGACTCTTCTCAGGATCCCCTGCCTATTTTTCAGACAAATCCACCTCCTACATCAAACCCTACTGAAGGAGTTACTTGAGCCCGTTATCCATAGTAGTGACAGTGAAGTTGGTTCCATCAAACCTCCACAGACATCGCAAGAGAGCAGCCTCATTAGCTTCCCCAAGGGGTGGTCTTCACCCTTTTATAAATTAGGATCCCAAGCAGTTGTTCACTTTTGATGGCCTCCCGTTCCATAAGTGGCCTGAGCGGATCTCTGAGTTTCATGCTTGGCTCACTGCAGAAATGTTGCATGAAGGAGCAACCGATAACACTGTTCTCACTAAGTTCCTCGCCCGTACCCATGGTACTTTACGGGAATGGTTCATGGCTCTTGGTGGTTATCGCCAGCTTCAGTGGACGTAGATTCCTATCGATGTTTTCATTGCCCAGTTGTATAATGAGATGATCGGCCCTATTGAAAACAATCGTATCAAGGCTAGAGAAGAATACTTCCAGATGAAGTGTTGCTCTTTTCAGAAGGCTGACCTTGCTAAGCATTACACTCGAATGCTTGACCGTTTCTACATCCTTGGCGGATTGGATGATCCCAACATGAAGCAGGTCTTTCTCAATTCTTTCCCAGATTCCTTGGGAAAAGATGCTGTAAAATCTTTACAGCAACTTGGTCTTCGCATTGACCAAACCCCAGTTGGTCGTCTCTACTAGGAAATTCTCAGTGCTCTGCAGAAGCTCTGTGACCAGTAGCTGTTCTTTAAAAAGTGGGAAAAGACCACCCACAAACTCACTGATGCATGTGACACTTCTTACCTAAAGATCAAGTGCAAGGAATCCACATGCTCTTGCCCCTCCAAGAAGAGGTCTCATTTCTCAAAAGTCAGCTCTCGTCCTGCAAAGCCTCCCTTCCGGACTCACAGGTCCAACCGTTTTAAACGACGGCCTCAGTCCAAACATCAACAATACAAGTTCTTCAAGAGAAAGAAGTTCAGACAAAAGACCTCTACTAAATGTTATGCCTGTGGCAAGACTGGACATTTTGCTAAAGATTGTCCTGACAAGACAAAGAAGACCAAGCTCATGCACATGCTTGCCCAGTTCTCCATAACAGATGATCCAGAGGCGGATATTGAGTCTATCTACTCCGTAGATGATGATTTTTTTCCTGACTTACTATTTGCTCTGGAAAATTGGGACGACTCCTCCGAGATCTCATCACCCGGATCCGAGTCCGATGGTTTTGACCCCATCTACCCGGTTGTGTCACAAGAAACCTCTCCCCCTCCTTCTTCACAACCCCTCTTAGCAATTACCAAAACACCCTTGCCCCAAGCTCCTCTGTACATTTCCCCCACTATATGGGACCGCCCTCTGAAAGTAATTGGATACTTTGATACAGGCTGTTCTATGACCATTTCAGCCCCCCATGTCCTACCTTCTCAGTTTTGGAAGCCCCACAAGCAGTATTTCACTGCTGCTGACGGACAAACTTTCTCAGTGGACCTTATTTCCAAAGGTCCTGTCCGTTTCAAGATCTTCCCATCCCTTACCCTTAGCCATACTGTTTTAGGTTCTTCCCTTCGAGGTCGTGATGCCCTCATAGGTTTTGAACTCCTTTGCCACCTACCCCATCTCTGATGGAGTATCCATGGCCTTAGCCATAAGAAGAATTTTCTCCCCTGGACCACTGTTTCCAATTTATTACTAACAACTCCTATTACAGATTTCAAGCAACAACTTCTCACTCAATGCAGCACTGATTCACACACTGAGTTTCTCACTAAGTGTGATCACCCTCTCTGGCAAAACCCTAAGTTCTTCATCCGGCTCCCTTGCAAGAAAAATGAAGATGCAAATCTGATCAAAGCCATTCACTCTGACATGAAGTCCGACCACCTCACCAGTGCTCGTCAGGAAGTGACCCTCTTATAAACCTAAAACCTTATAGAGAAGACATCTTCCCCTTGGGCTTGTGAAGCATTCTATGTTAACAAGCGAGCTGAGCAAAAGAGAGGAAAACTCCGATTGGTGATTGATTATCAGCCCCTTAATGCCTTCTTGGCGGATGACAAGTTCCCTCTGCCCACGCGGCCAGCTCTCCTTGTCTAGCTCTCCAAAGCTACGATCTTTAGTAAGTTCGACCTGAAGGCTGGTTTTTGGCAGCTTGGCATTCATCCTGATAATCGTGCCAAGACAGGTTTCTGCATTCCAGGTGGACATTTTCAGTGGACTGTTCTCCCTTTTGGTCTCAAAGTTGCACCCTCCTTATTTCAACTGGCTATGCTACAAGTATATGCATCCATACAAGAGCATGCTCTCATTTACATTGATGATATCCATCTCTTCTCTGAGACGGACGAAGCCCATGCTCTACTTCTCCAGAGGTTCCTTGATGTCACTCTGGCTCATGGTGTTTTGCTCTCTCCCTAAAAAATGGAAGTTGCCGTTCCAACGATTGATTTCCTTGGTGTCACTATCTCCAATGGAATTTCCAGCTCCAACCTCATATTGGCCATTCACTTCTCGAGTTCTCAGATGGCCCTCTCACTCGGCAGCAATTACAGTAATTTCTCGGCATTATCACCTATATGACCGAGTTTCTTCCTCATCAGATCCGATTCACAAGTCATCTTCACCGACTACTTAAAAAGGATGCTCCTCCATGGTCCCATGCTCACACCAAAGCAGTCCAGGCCCTGAAGACACTTGCTCAGTCTCTGCCCACCTTACAGATTCCATCCACCGGTTTAGGCATCTTACAGTCTGATGCCAGCGACACCCAATGGGGTGCTGTTCTTCTTGAAGAAACCCTGGATAAGAAGCGTCGCGTCTGTGGTTACCGTAGTGGTATGTTCAAACCTTCTGAAAAACATTACCACTCTACCTTCAAGGAGATCCTTGCAGTCCGCCGTGGCATAGAAAAATTCCAGTTCTTTCTGGTTGGATACACTTTCCAGGTTGAGATGGACATGACAGCTTTTCTGAGAATGCTACAATTTAAGCAGAAGCATCTTCCCGAGTCTCAACTGTTACGATGGGCACAATGGTTCTCTCAATGGTCTTTCAAAGTTAAGCACATCAAAGGTAAGGACAACGTCCTCACTGATTTCCTTTCTAGGACTAAGCCTCCTGTTTCTTCGACGATACCTATTCTCTGCCTGCCTCTAACCCCCGGAGCATCTTCCTCCTCTGCTCCACCACCACCAGCAGACCCCTTACTCATCCTTCTCCCAACTCTCCCCATTTCACTATTCAGCAAAATCTCCCTTCGAACCTTACAACCCAATAGTATCTCCACTTACCAGTCTGTCCTATTTTCCATCGTCCACAAGAATGGTCTCCAATATGACTAGGTAGTCTGTCATCCAGATTATCCTTTTCTCACTCCTTTTACCATAAACCCAGCACTTTTTGACAAAGAATGTGTTGTGTTCTTCTGGCATCTCCGCGTAGTCCATCGGATTGGGCTGACCTTCAACCGTCATACTCTCTACCATTACCTTAGCACCGTCTCCACTGTTTTCTCCAGCCCTACTGGCACTTACTATTTTCATCTCCAAAGACCCCAATGCTTAGCCCGTTTCCTCTGCCTTTTTGCCCTAATACCTCAATGGCTATCCATGCTTTCTGCCCTCAATGATCTCCCCTTCGTCACCTACATATTTCATCGACCCCCCGACTTCATCCATCATGACCTTGTCTCTCCTCCTATTCTAGAACACCACCTAGTTACCTATGATCCCATCTTCTTGCTCCATGAAACTAGTCAAGAGGATCTCTTCACCCACCAAGATGAGACTGATGCCCACAAGGAAAAAAGGTTTGGTTTCATGACTACTATGTGCGCCCACAATCATGTCGACCCGGCTACTTTGCCAGCTTGCCTTCTCCAAAGCACCCGTACAGCTTGGGAAGTCAACAACGAACTCCAGCATCCGGTCATCCACCGCATAATGTGTGAACATCTGGAATTTGAAGTTGATCATGCCCTCAACTTGTTCATCCCCTATTCCAGTGACAGCGGCCTCGACACTGATTAGTCCTGAAGTAACTATAGTTTGTCGATTGTCTGAAAAGTAACTATAGTTTGTCGTTTGGTTGTAATAATCATGGTTAGTCTGTTACCATGGTTAAGTTAGTTGTCGGTTGTAATAATCATGGTTAGCCTGTTACCATGGTTAAAATAGTTTGGTTTAGTTGTCGATTGTAATAATCATGGTTAGTCTGTTACCATGGTTAAGTTTGTATTTGGCCTATTTATTGTGCCACTCTGCTCCTCTTGTAAATGAAGATTTCTGCAAGTAAGTAATACTACTCTGAAGTTGGTAGCAGAGCCAATGGTTTGCTATGTTGCCTAAGTATGCTCTGCAGTTATTTATCTTCGGAGCTCTACTCCTTGTTATTTATCTTGGATATGGTGTTATGGTCTTGTTATGTTGCCTAAGTATGCTCTGCAGTTGTCGTCTCTGATGGATCCTCTGCATCGGAAAGGCGTGGATGGGTTTCAGTCTCCTTCACTGTTCCGGTCGATAAAAGTTCCTTGAGCAAGCTGTGGGTTATTGGCAGTGACCACTATAAATCCCGGCACGCTCGGATTACCTCTGATCTGACTAGTGATGGGGATACTATTCCTCTATCTTCTGATCTAATTTTTGGATCTACAAAACCTGTATCACGATAAGTATACGGTGCACCTCTTCAGAGTAGAAACCTTCCCCTATCACACCTTTCACATACAAAATGAGTTTATCTCCCCCAACTGTCCCTTCGGTTACCCTCAAAACCTCTAATGCGTCCAAGGTTGATTATCTGTATGAACTCAGTTATACCCTGGCTAAACAGCAGATTCATCCTACCAATTTCCCCATCCTCAATCGTTACGATGTTTTCCCTCAAACATCTACCTCTGTGACACGAAAGCTCCGGACAATCATCTCTCCCAAGAAGACCCAGGGACTCAAAGAGTATGTCCAGGCTCTCCCTTTCTCTCAGAATCAAGTCACTGCCAGTGGAAAAGAGCAGTATTTTCCGGTTCACATTAGCCCTGAGCTGATCCGCCAATGGATCCATCTCGGCTATACCCACTTACACTTGGGTGCTGTTAAGATTGCTACCACATTCCATGGCCGAAAAGGACTCCCTGTGGCGATGCGTTTGAACCTGCTTGATACAAGGTTCCATAACTTCTCGCATGCCACGATTACCGATGTTCAGACCACCCTGAACGATGGCACCATCTTCTATACTGTGTATCCAAAGTACAATATCTCCCTCTAGGATCCCAACCTTCCTGATGCCTAGCAGTTCCTGATCCAGCTTACTGGTGCGCCACAGAAAGAAACGGCGATTACAGCCACTCTTCATTACCAGATCTGCTACAGACTCCAGAACCATGCCATGAATCTCAACATCGGATTCTCTAGCAACGATGCAGCTCTTTTTGTCCAGATCGGTGAAGATCGGATCCCTACGATCACTCACGTTCCTAGGCAGATCGGCCGCACAAAGCTCCTCAAGCTAATTCCGGAATCATGGATCACAGCATATGAATCCACACATAATATTCCGGCTGCAACTCCACCCTTAACGGCGACAAATCCCATCTACAAGCCACTTGAGGATGGTCACACTCTTATCACCTATCCCAGACTGGCTGACATGTGTACTGCTATTCCAGTCTCTCTTCCAGAAGATTGGATGGAGCAGGTTGATGATCTTGATGACCCTACTCCTGCTCCCCCTGATCCGACTCCCAAGCCGAGGCAGAAGAAGAAGAAAGGACCCCATCCTTTATGGCTCCGTTACCAGGCTAGTTGCCCTAACGTCGGACCGCTTGGCGAAGACAGCGGTTGCTATCAGTTCATCATTGATTACGGCTCTGGCAAACCATGCTCGTTGGGCTGTTGCTCAACTTCGCAGCCGCCACCCGCTCCACCGACCCCACAGTGCAAACCACACCCTTCACCGGTGCCGCCTTCTCCTCCGACGTCTCCTCCTACGATGCTCTGGCAGACACAGGTGCAGCAGGCCATCCCCTGTTTTATGGCTTCTGGCTCCAATGGTATTAGCAAGAATTTCCCCCCTACTGCTGATTTTGAGGATGCGGATCGCCACCGCCATAAGTGGAAAGTGACTCCTCCTAGCATCCTTGATAACTTGGGTCAAATGGTTTCTAACTCCTCCGTTGAGGCTCAGCTCAACTGGAAAGCAGAAAATGCTCTGGTCTAGAATCAGTATTTGAACAAGCTCATATCATACCAAGAGCACCATACTCTTGCTCTCTAGCAGAATGAAGTTGACATCCGTTACCTCAAAACACGGATCGAAACTCTCCATCAAGAACTCATGACCATTGCCATGACTGTGAAGGACTCATCCTATGCCTCCTTCCTCATCTCTGGTCGGGAAAAGAAAAAGAAACACTTGGAGGACCAACTCAGACTGGCCCAGACTCCTTTACCATCCAGTCCCCCTTCCTATCAATACCCGTTGTTCTCCGATTCCTTCACCGCTCCAACTCACCATACTCATACAGCTCCTCATAGGTTTCCTACAGCCATGTTTAAGGAATCACAAAACAAACAACGGAATTTAGTAGCCCTCAAGGTAAAATCTTCCAAAACAAAAAGGTTCCATCCTTCTCCACCTGTCCTGAGTCCTCCACAAGTAAGTAATACTGCTCTGAAGTTGGTATCAGAGCCAATGGTTTGCTAAACCTCCTCTGGACTTCTGTTATTCGGAGCTCTGCTCCTTGTTATTTATCTTGGATATGGTGTTATGGTCTTGTTTTGTTGCCTAAGTATGCTCTGCAGTTGCCGTCTCCTACGGATCATCTGCATCAGAAAGGCATGGATGGGTTTCAGTCTCCTTCATTGTTCTGGCCGATAAAAGTTCCTTGAGCAAGGTGTGGGTTCTCGGCAGTGACCACTATAAATCCTGGCACGCTCAGATTACTTCCGGTCTGACTACTGATGGGGATACTGTTCCTCTATCTTTTGATCTAATTTTTGGATCTACAACACCCGTATCAGGATAAGTATCCGGTGCACCTCTTTAGAGCAGAAGCCTTCCCCTATCACACCTTTCATATACAAAATGAGTTTATTTCCCCCAACTGCCCCTCCGGTTACCCTCAAAACCTCTCATGCGTCCAAGGTTGATTATCTGTATGAACTCAGTTATACCTTGGCTGAACAGCAGATTAATCCTACCAATTTCCCCATCCTCAATCCTTACGATGTTTTCCCTCAAACATCTACCTTTGTGACACGAAAGCTCCGGATAATCATCTCTCCCAAGAAGACCTAGGGTCTCAAAGAGTATGTCCAGGCTCCCCCTTTCTCTCAGAATCAGGTCATCGCCAGTGGAAAAGAGCAGTATTTTTCGATTAACATTAGCCCTGAGCTGATCCGCCAATGGATCCATCTCGGCTATACCCACTTACACTTGGGTGCTGTTAAAATTGGTACCACATTCCATGGCCGGAAAGGACTCCCTGTGGCGATGCGTTTGAACCTTCTTGATACAAGGTTCTGTAACTTCCTGCATGCCACGATTATCGATGTTCAGGCCACCCTGAATGACGGCACCGTCTTCTATACTGTGTATCCAAATTACAATATCTCCCTCCATGATCCCAACTTTCCTGATGCCTGGCAGTTCCTAATCCAGCTTACTGGTGCTCCACAGAAGGAAACGGCGATTGCAACCACTCTTCATTACCAGATCTGTTACAGACTCCAGAACCATGCCATGAATCTCAACATTGGATTCTCTAGCAACGATGCAACTCTCCTCGTCCAGATCGGCGAAGATCGGATCCCTACGATCACTCATGTTCCTAGACAGATCGATCGAGTAGCGCTCCTCAAGCTAATTCCTGAATCATGGATCACGGCATATGAATCCACACATAATATTCTGGCTGCAACTCCAGCCTTAACGGTGACAAATCCCGTCTATAAGCCTCTTGAGGATGGTCGAACTCTTGTCACCTATCGCAGACTGGCTGATATGTGTACTGCTATTCCAGTCTCTCTTCCAGACAATTGGATGGAGCAGGTTGATGATCTTGATGACCCTGCTCCTACTCCCCCTGATCCGACTCCAAAGCCGAGGCAGAAGAAGAAGAAAGGACCCGATCCTTTGTGGCTCCGTTATAAGGCTAGTTGCCCTAACATCGGACCGCTTGGTGAAGACAGTGGTCGCTATCAGTTCATCGTTGATTACGGCTCTGGCAAACCCTGCTCGTTGGGCTGTTGCTCAACTCTGCAGCCGCCACCCGCTCCACCGACCCCACAGTGCAATCCACGCCCTTCACCGGTGCCGCCTTCTCCTCCGGCGTCTCCTCCAATGATGCTCTGGCAGACACAGGTGTAGCAGGCCATCCCCTATTTTATGGCTTCTGGCTCCGATGGTATCAGCAAGAATTTCCCCCCTGCTTCTGATTTTGAGGATGTGGATCACCGCCGCCATAAGTGGAAAGTGACTCCTCCTAGCATCCTTGATAACTTGGGTAAAATGGTTTCTAACTCCTCAGTTGAGGCTCAGCTCAACTGGCAAGCAGAAAATGCTCTGGTCCAGAATCAGTATTTGAACAAGCTCATATCATAAAAAGAGCACCATACTCTTGCTCTCGAGCAGAATGAAGTTGACATCCGTTACCTCAAAACACGGATTGAAACTCCCCTTCAAGAACTCATGACCATTGCCATGACTGTGAAGGACTCATCCTATGCCTCCTTCCTTATCTCTGGTCGAGAAAAGGAAAAGAAACACTTGGAGGACCAACTCAGACTGGCCCAGACTCTCTTACCATCTAGTCCCCCTTCCTATCATTACCCGTTGTTCTCCGATTCCTACACCGCTCCAACTCACCATACTCATACAGCTCCTCATAACTTTCCTACAGCCATGTTTAAGGAATTGCAAGACCAACAACAGAATTTAGCAGCCCTCAAGGCAAAATCTTCTAAAACAAAAAGATTCCACCCTTCTCCACCTGTCCTGAGTCCTCAACCTATTTTTCCCTCCAATGTTACCCCGACACCTAGACCCACAGTTCAACCCACTTTTCAGCCACTCTCCGGACAATTACAAGGACCCCCTGGTTTCATCCCTTGGGTTCCTCGCATGGTAAAACCATCCTCCTCCGACTCCGCTTATACTATTGTCCCTGTCCCTGAGAACCCGAATACTCTCAGTAGCTACCTTTCCCAATTAACTTTGTCTCCCCCCAATCCTGTCCCGATTTTATCCCTCTCCAAAGTTTCCTCAGCCTCCTCCTACTCGGATACCGACTCTTGTCAGGGTTCCCTGCCTGTTTTTCAGACAAATCCACCTCCTACATCAAACCCTACTGAAGGAGTTACTGAGCCCGTTATCCATAGTAGTGACAGTGAAGTTGGTTCCACTGAACCTCCACAGTATCAGCAGCAGCAGCAGCAGCCTCATCAGCTTCCCCCAAGGGGTGGTTTCACCCTTTTATAAATCAGGATCCCAAGCAGTTGTTCACTTTTGACAGCCTCCCGTTCCATAACTGGCCTGAGCGGATCTCTGAGTTTCATGCTTGGCTCACTGTAGAAATGCTGCATGAAGGAGCAACCGATAACACTGTTCTTACTAAGTTCCTCCCCCATACCCATGGTACTTTATGGGAATGGTTCATGGTTCTTGGTGGTTATCGCCAGCTTCAGTGGACCCAGATTCCTATCGATGTTTTCATTGTCCAGTTGTATAATGAGATGATCGGCCCTATTGAAAACAATCGTATCAAGGCTAGAGAAGAATACTTCCAGATGAAGTGTTGCTCTTTTCAGAAGCCTGACCTTGCTAAGCATTACACTCGAATGCTTGACCGTTTCTACATCCTTGGCGGATTGGATGATCCCAACATGAAGCAGGTCTTCCTCAATTCTTTCCCAGATCCCTTAGGAAAAGATGCTGTAAAATCTTTGCAGCAACTTGGTCTTCGCATTGACCAAGCCCCAGTTGGTCGTCTCTACCAGGACATTCTCAGTGCTCTGCAGAAGCCCTGTGACCAGTAGCTGTTCTTTAAAAAGTGGGAAAAGACCACCCACAAACTCACTGATGCATGTGACACTTCTTACCTAAAGATCAAGTGCAAGGAATCCGCATGCTCTTGTCCCTCCAAGAAGAGGTCTCATTTCTCAAAAGTCAGCTCTCGTCCTGCAAAGCCTCCCTTCCGGACTCACAGGTCCAACCATTTTAAATGATGGCCTCAGTCTAAACATCAACAATACAAGTTCTTCAAGAGAAAGAAGTTCAGACAAAAGACCTCTACAAAATGTTATGCCTGTGGCAAGACAGGACATTTTGCTAAAGATTGTCCTGACAAGACAAAGAAGACCAAGCTCATGCACATGCTTGCCCAGTTCTCCATAACAGATGATCCAGAGGCAGATATTGAGTCTATCTACTCCGTAGATAATGATTTTTCGCCTGACTTACTGTTTGCTTTGGAAAATTGGGATGACTCCTCCGAGATCTCATCACCCGGATCCGAGTCTGATGGTTTTGACCTCATCTACCCAGTTGTGTCACAAGAAATCTCTCCCCCTCCTTCTTCCCAATCCCTCTTGGCAATTACCAAAACACCCTTGCCCCAAGCTCCTTTGTATATTTCCCCCACTACATGGGACCGCCCTGTGAAATTAATTGGATACTTTGATACAGGCTGTTCTATGACCATTTTAGCCCCCCATGTCCTACCATCTCAGTTTTAGAAGCTCGACAAGCAGTATTTCACTCTTGCTGACGGACAAACTTTCTCAGTGGACCTTATTTCCAAAGGCCCTGTCCGTTTCAAGATCTTCCCTTCCCTTACCCTTAGCCATACTGTTTTAGGTTCTTCCCTTCCAGGTCGTGATGCCCTCATAGGTTTTGACCTCCTTTGCCGCCTACCCCATCTCCGATGGAGTATCCATGGCCTTAGCCATAAGAAGAATTTTCTCCCCTGAACCACTGTTTCCAATTTATTACTAACAACTCCTATTGCAGACATCAAGCAGCAACTGCTCACTCAATGCAACGCTGATTCACACACTGAGTTTCTCACTAAGTGTGATCACCCTCTCTGGCAAAACCCTAAGTTCTTCATCCGGCTCCCTTTCAAGAGAAATGAAGATGCAAATCTAAGCAAAGCCAGTTACTCTGGCATGAAGCCCGACCACCTCACCAGTGCTGGTCAGGAAGTGACCCTCTTACAGGCCCAAAACCTTATAGAGAAGATATCTTCCCCTTGGGCTTGTGAAGCATTCTATGTCAACAAGCGAGCTGAGCAAAAGAGAGGAAAACTCCGATTGGTGATTAATTATCAGCCCCTTAATGCCTTCTTGGCTGATGACATGTTCCCTCTGCCCACGCAGCCAGCTCTCCTTCTCCAGCTCTCCAAAGCTATGATCTTCAGTAAGTTCGACTTGAAGGCCAGTTTTTGGCAGCTTGGCATTCATCCTGATGATCGAGCCAAGATAGGTTTCTGCATTCCAGGTGGACATTTTCAGTGGACTGTTCTCCCTTTTGGTCTCAAAGTTGCACCCTCCTTATTTCAACAAGCTATGCTGCAAGTATATGCGACCATACAGGAGCATGCTCTCATTTACATTGATGATATCCTTCTGTTCTCTGAGACGGAAGAAGCCCATGCTCTACTTCTCCAGAAGTTCCTTGATGTCACTCCGACTCATGGTGTTATGCTCTCTCCCTCAAAAATGGAAGTTGCCATTCGAACGATTGATTTCCTTGGTGTCACTATCTCCAAAGGAAGTTTCCAGCTCCAACCTCATAGTGGCCGCTCACTTCTCAAGTTCTCCGATGGCCCTCTCACTCGACCGCAACTACAACAATTTCTTGGCATTATTAATTATATGACCGAGTTTCTTCCTCATCAGATCTGGTTCACAAGTCACCTTCACCGACTCCTCAAAAAAGATGCTCCTCCATGGTCTCCTGTTCATACCAAAGCCATCCAGGCCCTGAAGACACTTGCTCAGTCTCTGCCCACCTTACAGATTCCATCAACCGGCTTACGCATCTTACAGTCTGATGCCAGCAACACCCAATGGGGTGCCGTTCTTCTATACATGGCTCCGTTATCAGGCTGGTTTCCCTAACGTCGGACCGCTTGGCGAAGACAGCGGTCGCTATCAGTTCATTATTGATTATGACTCTGGCAAACCCTGCTCGTTGGGTTGTTGCTCAACTCCGCAGTCGCCACCCGCTCCACCGACCCCACAGTGTAAACCACGCCCTTCATCGGTGCCGCCTTATCCTCCGGTGTCTCCTCCTATGATGCTCTGGCTAACACAGGTGCAGCAGGCCATCCCCTATTTTATGGCTTCTGGCTCCGATGGTATCAGCAAGAATTTCCCCCCTACTGCTGATTTGAGGATGCGGATCGCCGCCGCCATAAGTGGAAAGTGACTCCTCCTAGCATCCTTGATAACTTGGGTCAAATGGTTTCTAACTCCTCCGTTGAGGCTCAGCTCAACTGGCAAGCAGAAAATGGTCTGGTCCAGAATCAGTATTTGAACAGGCTCATATCATACCAAGAGCACCATACTCTTGCTCTCCAACATAATGAAGTTGACATCCGTTACCTCAAAACACGGATCGAAACTCTCCATCAAGAACTCATGACCATTGCCATGACTGTGAAGGACTCATCCTATGCCTCCTTCCTTATCTCTGGACGGGAAAAGGAAAAGAAACACTTGGAGGACCAACTCAGACTGACCCAGACTCCCTTACCATCCAGTCCCCCTTCCTATCATTACCCGTTGTTCTCCGATTCCTTCACTGCTCCAACTCACCATACTCATACAACTCCGATGTATTATCTTTCTATGACATTGAGTCTACCTTTTCTTTTTTCTTGTACATGACCTCTTGTACAGTCTTTTTTCAGGCATTCAAACTATCATGAAGATTGAAATCCTGGCGATTATACCAAACCGTTCTTCCAGCGAAGTGGTGTAATTAGAGCCTTCTTCCTCTGTTCCAATCTTCTATCTCGAGAAGCGAGCGAGCGTGTCTAGGTAGGGGAATCCGGATAGCGCGTTATAGTCTTGACCGAATCGTTCTCTAATTTCTTACCTTTTGTCCCGGCTCTGTCCAATACGGTATACATACTTTCGTTTATCGAATCCTGTTAAGGTTTTCTATGTCCCCGGACATTGATTGCTACACGGAATGTAGGATCAACTCCTACGATCGAGAGAGGAACGAACTGAACCAAGACTCAAGACAGAAACGAGTGAAGGTCCTTTTTCTCGTTGATCGGCCTTGTTGCACTTACTTCATCCTTCTCGTTTCACTCTTGCTTAAGTCTTTTTACCCCGCTTCTTCCCTTTCGGTCTGATTGAACTGAACTACGCGGGACCAAGCTGCTTCGGTTGGGATTCGTTCGGTTGGTGTTCGGTCATAAGCCTTTCTCTTTGGGTTTTAACTGTCGGGGCCTCGTTCACTCCTTTCGACTCATTTCGGTTCCACAACTTTCACACCACGCCCTTGTTCCTCCCGCTATGGCTTGTCTAGCCGCCCCCTCCGAAGGGACTATCCTTTTAGACTCGTGCGTTTTGCAGAGCGAATAAGATGTGATTCTCGGTCGAAATGTCTTTGTCTGAATCTAGTTTTCAGTCGATATAGCCTTGTCTAAAATTGCATTGATGAGTTGGAGTAATGCTTGTTGCGTCTCAGTCTTCTTCACGCTTCAAGCGGCCCTATGTCATGGCTTCCACAAGGTCCATGGGTAAGGAATTGCAAGACCAACAACAAAATTTAGCAGCCCTCAAGGCAAAATCTTCCAAAACAAAATGGTTCCATCCTTCTCCACCTGTCCTGAGTCCTCAACCTGTTTTTCCCTCCAATGTTACCCCAACACCTAGACCCACAGTTCAACCCACTTTTCAGGCACTCTCCGGACAATTACAAGGACCCTATAGTTTCATCCCTTAGGTTCCTCCCATGACAAAACCATCCTCCTCCGACTTCGCTTATACTGTTGTCCCTGTCCCTAAGAACCTGAATACTCTCAGTACCTACCTTTCCCAATTAACTTTGTCTCCCCCTAATCCTGTCCTGGTTTTTTCCCTCTCCAAAGTTTCCTCGGCCTCGTCCTACTCGGATACCGACTCTTCTCAGGATCCCCTGCCTATTTTTCAGTCGAATCCACCTCCTAACTCAAACCCTACTGAAGGAGCTATTGAGCCCGTTATCCATAGTAGTGATAGTGAAGTTGGTTCCACTGAACCTCCGCAGCATCAGCAGCAGCAGCAGCAGCCTCATCAGCTTCCCCCAAGGGGTGGTCTTCACCCTTTTATAAATCAGGATCCCAAGCAGTTGTTCACTTTTGATGGCCTCCCGTTCCATAAGTGGCCTTAGCAGATCTCTGAGTTTCATGCTTGGCTCACTACAGAAATGTTGCATGAAGGAGCAACCGATAACACTGTTCTCGCTAAGTTCCTCGCCCGTACCCATGGTACTTTACGCGAATGGTTCACGGCTCTTGGTGGTTATCGCCAGCTTCAGTGGACGCAAATTCCTATCGATGTTTTCATTGCCCAGTTGTATAATGAGATGATCGGCCCTATTGAAAACAATCGTATCAAGGCTAGAGAAGAATACTTCCAGATGAAGTGTTGCTCTTTTCAGAGGCTGACCTTGCTAAGCATTACACTCAAATGCTTGACCGTTTCTACATCCTTGGCGGATTGGATGATCCCAACATGAAGCAGGTCTTCCTCAAATCTTTCCCAGATCCCTTGGGAAAAGATGCTGTAAAATCTTTACAGCAACTTGGTCTTCGCATTGACCAAGCCCCAGTTGGTCGTCTCTACCAGGAAATTATCAGTGCTCTGCAGAAGCTCTATGACTAGCAGCTGTTCATTAAATAGTGGGAAAAGACCACCCACAAACTCACTGATGCACGTGACACTTCTTACCTAAAGATCAAGTGCAAGGAATCCACATGCTCTTGCCCCTCCAAGAAGAGGTCTCATTTCTCAAAAGTTAGCTCTCGTCCTGCAAAGCCTCCCTTTTGGACTCACAGGTCCAACTGTTTTAAACGACGGCCTCAGTCCAAACATCAACAATACAAGTTCTTCAAGAGAAAGAAGTTCAGACAAAAGACATCTACTAAATGTTATGCCTGTGGCAAGACTGGACATTTTGCTAAAGATTGTCCTGACAAGACAAAGAAGACCAAGCTCATGCACATGCTTGCCCATGTCTCCATAACAGATGATCCAGAGGCGGATATTGAGTCTATCTACTCCGTAGATGATGATTTTTTGCCTAACTTACTGTTTGCTCTGGAAAATTGGGACGACTCCTCCGAGATCTCATCACCCGGATCCGAGTCCAATGGTTTTGACCCCATCTACCCGGTTTTGTCACAAGAAATCTCACCCCCTCCTTCTTCCCAACCCCTCTTGGCAATTACCAAAACACCTTTGCCCCAAGGTCCTCTATACATTTTCCCCACTACATGGGACCGCCCTGTGAAAGTAATTGGATACTTTGATACAGGCTGTTCTATGACCATTTTAGCCCCCCATGTCCTACCTTCTCAGTTTTGGAAGCCCCACAAGCAGTATTTCACTGCTGCTGACGGACAAACTTTCTCAGTGGACCTTATTTTCAAAGGCCCTATCCGTTTCAAGATCTTCCCTTCCCTTACCCTTAGCCATACTGTTTTAGGTTCATCCCTTCCAGGTCGTGATGCCCTCATAGGTTTTGACGTCCTTTGCCGCCTACCCCATCTCCGATAGAATATCCATGGCCTTAGCCATAAGAAGAATTTTCTCTCCTGGACCACTGTTTCCAATTTATTACTGACAACTCCTATTGCAGATATCAAGTAGCAACTGCTCACTCAATGCAACGCTGATTCACACACTGAGTTTCTCACTAAGTGTGATCACCCTCTCTGGCAAAACCCTAAGTTCTTCATCCGGCTCCCTTTCAAGAAAAGCAAAGATGCAAATCCGACCAAAGCCAGTCACTCTGGCATGAAGCCCGACCACCTCACTAGTGCTCATCAGGAAGTGACCCTCTTACAGGCCCAAAACCTTATAGAGAAGACATCTTCCCGTTGGGCTTGTGAAGCATTCTATGTCAACAAGCGAGCTGAGCAAAAGAGAGGAAAACTCCGATTGGTGATTAATTATTAGCCCCTTAATGCCTTCTTGGCCGAGGACAAGTTCCCTCTACCCACGTGGCCAGCTCTCCTTCTCCAGCTCTCCAAAGCTATGATCTTCAGTAAGTTTGACCTGAAGGCCGGTTTTTGGCAGCTTTGCATTTATCCTGATGATCGACCCAAGATAGGTTTCTGCATTCCAGGTGGACATTTTCAGTGGAATGTTCTCCCTTTTGGTCTCAAAGTTGCACCCTCCTTATTTCAACAAGCTATGCTGCAAGTATATGTGACCATACAGGAGCATGCTATCATTTACATTGATGATATCCTTCTCTGCTTTGAGACGGAATAAGCCCATGCTCTACTTCTCCAGAAGTTCCTTGATGTCACTCTGGCTTATGGTGTTATGCTCTCTCCCTAAAAAATGGAAGTTGCTGTTCCAACGATTGATTTCCTTGGTGTCACTATCTCCAAAGGAAGTTTCCAGCTCCAACTTCATAGTGGCCGCTCACTTCTCGAGTTCTCCGATGGCTCTCTCACTCGACAGCAACTAAAGCAATTTTTGGCATTATTAATTATATGACCGAGTTTCTTCCTGCTCAGATCCGGCTCACAAGTCACCTTCACCGACTCCTCAAAAAAGATGCTCCTCCATGGTCTCCTGTTCATACCAAAGCCGTTCAGGCCCTGAAGACACTTGCTCAGTCTCTGCCCACCTTACAGATTCCATCCACCGGCTTACGCATCTTATAGTCTGATGCCAGCGACACCCAATGGGGTGCCGTTCTTCTATACATGGCTCCGTTATCAGGCTAGTTTCCCTAACGTCGGACCGCTTGGCGAAGACAGCGGTCGTTATCAGTTCATTATTGATTACGACTCTGGCAAACCCTGCTCGTTGGGTTGTTGCTCAACTCCATAGCCGCCACCCGCTCCATCGACCCCACAGTGTAAACCACGCCCTTCATCGGCGCCGCCTTATCCTCCGGCGTCTCCTCCTATAATGCTCTGGCAAACACAGGTGCAGCAGGCCATCCCCTATTTTATGGCTTCTGGCTCCGATGGTATCAGCAAGAATTTCCCCCTACTGCTGATTTGAGGATGCGGATCGCCAGTGCCATAAGTGGAAAGTGACTCCTCCTAGCATCCTTGATAACTTGGGTCAAATGTTTTCTAACACCTCCATTGAGGCTCAGCTCAACTGGCAAGCAGAAAATGCTCTGGTCCAGAATCAGTATTTGAACAAGCTCATATCATACCAAGAGCACCATACTCTTGCTCTCCAGCAGAATGAAGTTGACATCCGTTACCTCAAAACACGGATCGAAACTCTCCATCAAGAACTCATGACCATTGCCATGACTGTGAAGGACTCATCCTATGCCTCCTTCCTTATCTCTGGACGGGAATAGGAAAAGAAACACTTGGAGGACCAACTCAGACTGGCCCAGACTCCCTTACCATCCAGTCCCCCTTCCTAACATTACCCGTTGTTCTCCGATTCCTTCACTGCTCCAACTCACCATACTCATACAGCTCCTCATAGCTTTCCTACAGCCATGTTTAAGGAATTGCAAGACCAACAACGGAATTTAGCAGCCCTCAAGGCAAAATCTTCCAAAACAAAAAGGTTCCATCCTTCTCCACCTGTCCTGAGTCCTCAACCTATTTTTCCCTCCTATGTTATGCCAACACCTAGACCCACAGTTCAACCCACTTTTCAGCCACTCTCCGGACAATTACAAGGACCCTCTGGTTTCGTCCCTTGGGTTCCTCCCATGACAAAACCATCCTCCTCTGACTTCTCTTATACTGTTGTCCCTGTCCCTGAGAACCCGAATACTCTTAGTACCTACCTTTCCCAATTAACTTTGTCTCCCCCTAATCCTGTCCCGGTTTTATCCCTCTCCAAAGTTTCCTCGGCCTCCTCCTGCTCGGATATCGACTCTTCTCAGGATCCCCTGCCTGTTTTTTTAGTCGAATCCACCTCCTACATCAAACCCTACTGAAGGAATTATTGAGCCCGTTATCCATAGTAGTGACAGTGAAGTTGGTTCCACTGAACCTCTGCAGCATCAGCAGCCTCATCAGCTTCCCCCAAGGGGTGGTCTTCACCCTTTTATAAATCAGGATCCCAAGCAGTTGTTCACTTTTGACGGCCTCCCGTTCCATAAGTGGCCTGAGCGGATCTCTGAGTTTCATGCTTGGCTCACTGCAAAAATGTTGCATGAAGGAGCAACCGATAACACTGTTCTCACTAAGTTCCTCGCCCGTACCCATGGTACTTTACGGGAATGGTTCATGGCTCTTGGTGGTTATCGCCAGCTTCAGTGGACGTAGATTCCTATCAATGTTTTCATTGCCCAGTTGTATAATAAGATGATCGGCCCTATTGAAAACAATCGTATCAAGGCTAGAGAAGAATACTTCCAGATGAAGTGTTGCTCTTTTCAGAAGGCTGACCTTGCTAAGCATTACACTCAAATGCTTGACCGTTTCTACATCCTTGGCGGATTGGATGATCCCAACATGAAGCAGGTCTTCCTCAATTCTTTCCCAGATCCCTTGGGAAAAGATGCTGTAAAATCTTTGCAGCAACTTGGTCTTCGTATTGACCAAGCCCCAGTTGGTCGTCTCTACTAGGAAATTCTCAGTGCTCTGCAGAAGCTCTATGACCAGCAGCTGTTCTTTAAACAGTGGGAAAAGACCACCCACAAACTCACTGATGCATGTGACACTTCTTACCTAAAGATCAAGTGCAAGGAATCCACATGCTCTTGCTCCTCCAAGAAGAGGTCTCATTTCTCAAAAGTTAGCTCTCATCCTGCAAAGCCTCCCTTCCGGACTCACAGGGCCAACCATTTTAAACGACGGCCTCAGTCCAAACATCAACAATACAAGTTCTTCAAGAGAAACAAGTTCTGATAAAAGACCTCTACTAAATGTTATGCCTGTGGCAAGACTGGACATTTTGTTAAAGATTGTCCTGACAAGATAAAGAAGACCAAGCTAATGCACATGCTTGCCCAGTTCTCCATAACACATGATCCAGAGGCGGGTATTGAGTCTAACTACTCCGGAGATGATGATTTTTCTCCTGACTTACTGTTTGCTCTGGAAAATTGGGACGACTCCTCTGAGATCTCATCATCCGGATTCGAGTCCGATGGTTTTGAACCCATCTACCCGGTTGTGTCAAAAGAAACCTCTCCCCCTTCCTCTTCACAACCCCTCTTGGCAATTACCAAAACACCCTTACCCCAAGCTCCTCTGTACATTTCCCCCACTACATGGGACCGCCCTGTGAAAGTAATTGGATACTTTGATACAGGATGTTCTATGACCATTTTAGCCCCCCATGTCCTATCTTCTCAGTTTTGGATGCCCCACAAGCAGTATTTCACTGCTGCTGACGGACAAACTTTCTCAGTGGACCTTATTTCCAAAGGCCCTGTCTGTTTCAAGATCTTCCCTTCCCTTACCCTTAGCCATACTGTTTTAGGTTCTTCCCTTCCAGGTTGTGATGCCCTCATAGGTTTTGACCTCCTTTTCCGCCTACCCCATCTCCGGTGGAGTATCCATGGCCTTAGCCATAAGAAGAATTTTCTCCCCTGGACCACTGTTTCCAATTTATTACTAACAACTCCTATTGCAGATATCAAGCAGCAACTGCTCACTTAATGCAGCACTGATTCACACACTGAGTTTCTCACTAAGTGTGATCACCCTCTCTGGCAAAACCCTAAGTTCTTCATCTGGCTCCCTTTCAAGAAAAACAAAGATGCAAATCCGACCAAAGCCAGTCCCCCTGGCATGAAGCCCAACCACCTCACCAGTGCTCGTCAGGAAGTGACCCTCTTACAGGCCCAAAACCTTATACAGAAGACATCTTCCCCTTGGGCTTGTGAAGCATTCTATGTCAACAAGCGAGCTGAGCAAAAAGGGAGGAAAACTCCGATTGGTGATTAATTATCAGCCCCTTAATGCCTTCTTGGCTGATGACAGGTTCCCTCTGCCCATGTGGCCAGCTCTCCTTCTCCAGCTCTCCAAAGCTACGATCTTCAGTAAGTTCGACCTGAAGGCCAATTTTTGGCAGCTTAGCATTCATCCTGATGATCGTGCCAAGACAGGTTTCTGCATTCCAGGTGGACATTTTCAGTGGACTGTTCTCCCTTTTGGTCTCAAAGTTGCACCCTCCTTATTTCAACAGGCTATGCTACAAGTATATGCGTCCATACAAGAGCATGTTCTCATTTACATTGATGATATCCTTCTCTTCTCTGAGATGGACGAAGCCCATGCTCTACTTCTCCAGAGGTTCCTTGATGTCACTCTGGCTCATGGTGTTATGCTCTCTCCCTCAAAAATGGAAGTTGCCGTTCCAGTGATTGATTTTCTTGGTGTCACTATCTCCAAAGGAAGTTTCCAGCTGCAACCTCATATTGGCCATTCACTTCTCGAGTTCTCAGATTGCCCTCTCACTCGGCACCAATTACAGCAATTTCTCGGCATTATCAACTATATGACCAAGTTTCATCCTCATCAGATCTAGTTCACAAGTCACCTTCACCGACTCCTCAAAAAAGATGCTCCTCCATGGTCTCCTATTCATACCAAAGCCGTGCAAGCCCTGAAGACACTTGCTCAGTCTCCGCCCACCTTGCAGATTCCATCCACCGGCTTACGCATCTTACATTCTGATGCCAGCGATACCCAATGGGGTGCCGTTCTTCTCGAAGAAACCTCAGATAAGTGGTATGTTCAAACCTTCTGAACAACATTACCACTCTACCTTCAAGGAGATCCTTGCAGTCCGCCGTGGCATAGAAAAATTCCAGTTCTTTCTGGTTGGACACACTTTCCAGGTTGAGATGGACATGACAGCTTTCTCGAGAATGCTACAATTCAAGCAGAAGCATCTTCCTGAGTCTCAACTGTTACGATGGGCACAATGGTTCTCTCAATGGTCTTTCAAAGTCAAGCACATCAAAGGCAAGGACAACGTCCTCGCTGATTTCCTTTCTAGGACTAAGCCTCCTGTTTCTTCGACCATACCTATTCTCTGCATGCCTCTAACCCCCGGAGCATCTTCCTCCTCTGCTCCACCACCACCAGCAGACCCCTTACTCACCCTTCTCCCAACTCTCCCCATTTCACTATTTAGTGAAATATCCCTTCGAACCTTACAAGCCAATAGTATCTCCACTTACCAGTCTGTCCTATTTTCCATCGTCCACAAGAATGGTGTCCAATATGACTGGGTAGTCTGTCATCCAGATTATCCTTTTCTCACTCCTTTTACCATAAACCCAGTACGTATTGACAAAGAATGTGTTGTGTTCTTCTGGCAGCTCATCGCAATCCATCGGATTGCGCTGACCTTCAACCGTCATACTCTCTACCATTACCTTAGCACCGTCTCCGCTGTTTTCTCCAACCCTACTGGCACTTACTATTTCCATCTCCAAAGACCCCAATGCTTAGCCCGTTTCCTCTGCCTTTTTGCTCCAATACCTCAATGGCTATCCATGCTTTCTGCCCTCGATGATCTCCCCTTCGTCACCTACATATTTCATCGACCCCCTGACTTCATCCATTATGACCTTGTCTCTCCTCCTGTTCTAGAATACCACCTAGTTGCCTATGATCCCATCTTCTTGCTCCATGAAACTAGTCAAGAGGATCTCTTCACACACCGAGATGAGACTGATGCCCACAAGGAAAAATGGTTTGGTTTCATGACTACTATGTGCGCCCACAATCATGTCGACCCGGCTACTCTGCCAGCTTGCCTTCTCCAAAGCACCCGTACAGCTTGGGAAGTCAACAACGAACTCCAGTATCCGGTCATCCACCGCATCATGAGTGAACATCTGGAATTTGAAGTTGATCATGCCCTCGACCTTTTCATCCCTTATTCCAGTGATAGCGGCCTCGACACTGATTAGTCCTAAAGTAACTATAGTTTGTCGGTTGTTTGAAAAGTAACTATAGTTTGTTGTTTGGTTGTAATAATCATGGTTAGTCTATTACCATGGTTAAGTTAGTTGTCAGTTGTAATAATCATGGTTAGCCTGTTACTATGGTTAAAATAGTTTGGTTTAGTTGTCGGTTGTAATAATCATGGTTAGTCTGTTACCATGGTTAAGTTTGTATTTGGCCTATTTATTGTGCCACTCTACTCCTCTTGTAAATGAAGATTTTCGTAAGTAATACTACTCTGAAGTTGGCTCTGATACCAGTCGATTGTAATAATCATTGTTAGTCTGTTACCATGGATAAGTTTGTATTTGGCCTATTTATTGTGCCACTCTGCTCCTCTTATAAAAAAAGATTTTCGCAAGTAATACTACTCTGAAGTTTGTATCAGAGCCAATGGTTTGCTAAACCTCCTCTGGTCTTCTGTTCTTCGGAGCTCTGCTCCTTGTTATTTATCTTGGATATGGTGTTATGGTCTTGTTATGTTGCCTAAGTATGCTCTGCAGTTGCAGTCTCCGATGGATCCTCTGCATCAGAAAGGCGTGGATGGGTTTCAGTCTCCTTCACTATTCTGGCCGGTAAAAGTTCCTTGAGCAAGGTGTGGGTTGTTGGCAGTGACCACTATAAATCCCGACACGCTGGGATTACCTCCGGTCTGACTAGTGATGGGGTTACTATTCCTCTATCTTCTGATCTAATTTTTTGATCTACAAAACCCGTATCACGATAAGTATCCGGTGCACCTCTTTAGAGCAGAAGCCTTCCCCTATCACACCTTTCACATACAAAATGAGTTTATCTCCCCCAACTGCCCCTCCGGTTACCCTCCAAAACTCTCATGCGTCCAAGGTTGATTATCTATATGAACTCAGTTATACCCTGGCTGAACAGCAGATTCATCCTACCAATTTCCCCATCCTCAATCCTTACAATGTTTTCCCTCAAACATCTATCTCTGTGACACGAAAGCTCTGGACAATCATCTCTCCCAAGAAGACCCAGGGTCTCAAAGAGTATGTCCAGGTTCCCCCTTTCTCTCAGAATCAGGTTACCGCCCGTGGAAAAGAGCTATATTTTCTAGTTAACATTAGCCCTGAGCTGATCCGCCAATGGATCCATCTTGGCTATACCCACTTACACTTGGGTGCTGTTAAGATTGCTACCACATTCCAAGGCCAGAAAGGACTCCCTGTGGTGATGCGTTTGAACCTGCTTGATACAAGGTTCCGTAACTTCCCACATGCCACGAGTACCGATGTTCAGACCACCCTGAATGACGGCACCGTCTTCTATACTGTGTATCCAAATTACAATATCTCCCTCTAGGATCCCAACCTTCCTGATGCCTGGCAGTTCCTGATCCAGCTTACTGGTGCGCCATAGAAAGAAACAGCGATTGCAGCCACTCTTCATTACTAGATCTGTTACAGACTCCAAAACCATGCCATGAATCTCAACACCAGATTCTCTAGCAACGATGCAACTCTTTTTGTCTAGATCAGCGAAGATCGGATGTCTACAATCGCTCATGTTCCTAGGTAGATCGGCCGCACAGAGCTCCTCAAGCTAATTTCTGAATCCTGGATCACGGTATATGAATCCACACATAATATCCCGACTGCAACTCCACCCTTAACGGCGATAAATCCCGTCTACAAGCCTCTTGAGGATGGTCACACTCTTGTCACCTATCCCAGACTGGCTGACATGTGTACTGCTATTCCAATCTCTCTTCCAGACGATTAGATGGAGCAGGTTGATGATCTTGATGACCCTTCTCCTGCTCCCCCTGATCCGATCCTTTATGGCTCCGTTATCAGGCTGGTTGCCCTAACGTCAGACCGCTTGGTGAAGACAACGGTCGCTATCAGTTCATCATTGATTTCGGCTCTGGCAAACCCTGCTCATTGGGCTGTTGCTCAACTCCATAGCCGCCACCCGCTCCACCGACCCCATAGTGTAAATGACGCCCTTCACCGGTGTCGCCTTCTCCTCCGGCATCTCCTCCTATGATGCTCTGGCAGACACAGGTGCAGCAGGCCATCCCCTATTTTATGGCTTCTGGCTACGATGGTGTCAGCAAGAATTTCCACCCTACTGCTGATTTTGAGGATGCGTATCGCCACCGCCATAAGTGGAAAGTGACACCTCCTAGCATCCTTGATCACTTGGGTCAAATGGTTTCTAACTCCTCCGTTGAGGCTCACCTCAACTGGAAAGCAGAAAATGCTCTGGTCCAGAATCAGTATTTGAACAAGCTCATATCATACCAAGAGCACCATACTCTTACTCTCCTGCAGAATGAAGTTGACATCCGTTACCTCAAAACACAGATCGAAACTCTCCATCAAGAACTCATGACCATTGCCATGACTGTGAAGGACTCATCCTATGCCTCCTTCCTTATCTCTGGTCGGGAAAAGGAAAAGAAACACTTGGAGGACCAACTCAGACTGGCCCAGACTCCCTTACCATCCAGTCCCCCTTCATATAATTACCCGTTGTTCTCCGATTCCTTCACCGCTCCAACTCACCAAACTCATACAGCTCCTCATAGCTTTCCTACAGCCATGTTTAAGGAATTACAAGACCAACAACAGAATTTAGCAGCCCTCGAGGAAAAATCTTCCAAAACAAAAAGGTTCCATCCTTCTCCACCTGTCTTGAGTCCTCAACCTATTTTTCCCTCCTATGTTACCCCAACACCTAGACCCACAGTTCAACCCACTTTTCAGCCACTCTCCGGACAATTACAAGGACCCCTTGGTTTCGTCCCTTGGGTTCCTCCCATGACAAAACCATCCTCCTCCGACTCCGCTTATACTATTGTCCCTGTCCCTAAGAACCCGAATACTCTCAGTACCTACCTTACCCAATTAACTTTGTCTCCCCCTAATCCTGTCCCGGTTTTATCCCCCTCCAAAGTTTCCTCGGCCTCCTCCTACTCGGATACCGACTCTTCTCAGGATCCCCTGCCTATTTTTCAGTCGAATCCACCTCCTACATCAAACCCTACTGAAGGAGTTACTAAGCCCATTATCCATAGTAGTGACAGTGAAGTTGGTTCCACTGAACCTCCACAGCATCAGCAGCAGCCTCATCAGCTTCCCCCAAGGGGTGGTCTTCACCCTTTTATAAATCAGGATCCCAAGCAGTTGTTCACTTTTGACGGCCTCCCATTCCATAAGTGGCCTGAGCGGATCTTTGAGTTTTATGCTTGGCTCACTGCAGAAATGTTGCATGAAGGAGCAACCGATAACACTGTTCTCACTAAGTTCCTCGCCCGTACCCATGGTACTTTACGGGAATGGTTCATGGCTCTTGGTGGTTATCGCCAGCTTTAGTGGACGCAGATTCCTATCGATGTTTTCATTGCCCAGTTGTATAATGAGATGATTGGCCCAATTGAAAACAATCGTATCAAGGCTAGAGAAGAATACTTCCAGATGAAGTGTTGCTCTTTTCAGAAGGCTAACCTTACTAAGCATTACACTCTAATGCTTGACCGTTTCTACATCCTTGGCGGATTGGATGATCCCAACATGAAGCAGGTCTTCCTCAATTCTTTCCCAGATCCCTTGGGAAAAGATGCTGTAAAATCTTTGCAGCAACTTGGTCTTCGCATTGACCAAGCCCCAGTTGGTCGTCTCAACCAGGAAATTCTCAGTGCTCTGCAGAAGCTCTGTGACCAGCAGCTGTTCTTTAAACAGTGGGAAAAGACCACCCACAAACTCACTGATGCATATGACACTTCTTACCTAAAGATCAAGTGCAAGGAATCCACATGCTCTTGCCCCTCCAAGAAGAGGTCTCATTTCTCAAAAGTCAGCTCTCGTCCTGCAAAGCCTCCCTTCTGAACTCACAAGTCCGACCATTTTAAATGACGGCCTCAGTCCAAACATCAACAATACAAGTTCTTCAAGAGAAAGAAGTTCTGACAAAAGACCTCTACTAAATGTTATGCCTGTGGCAAGACTGGACATTTTGCTAAAGATTGTCCTGACAAGACAAAGAAGACCAAGCTCATGCACATGCTTGCCCAGTTCTCCATAACAGATGATCCAGAGGTGGATATTGAGTCTATCTACTCCGTAGATGATAATTTTTTGCCTGACTTACTATTTGCTCTGGAAAATTGGGAGGACTCCTCCGAGATCTCATCACCCGGATCCGAGTCCGATGGTTTTGACCCCATCTACCCGGTTGTGTCACAAGAAACCTCTCCCCCTCCTTCACAACCCCTCTTGGCAATTACCAAAACACCCTTGGCCCAAGCTCCTCAGTACATTTGTCCCACTACATGGGACCGCCCTGTGAAAGTAATTGGATACTTTGATACAGGCTGTTCTATGACCATTTTAGCTCCCATGTCCTACCTTCTCAGTTTTGGAAGTCCCACAAGCAGTATTTTACTGCTACTGATGGACAAACTTTCTCAGTGGACCTTATTTCCAAAGGCCCTGTCCGTTTCAAGATCTTCCCTTCCCTTACCCTTAGCCATACTATTTTAGGTTCTTCCCTTCCAGGTCGTGATGCCCTCATAGGTTTGGACCTCCTTTGCCGCCTACCCCATCTCCGATGGAGTATCCATGGCCTTAGCCATAAGAAGAATTTTCTCCCCTGGACCACTGTTTCCAATTTATTACTAACAACTCCTATTGTAGATATCAAGCAGCAACTGCTCACTCAATGCAGCGCTGATTCACACACTGAGTTTCTCACTAAGTGTGATCACCCTCTCTGGCAAAATCCTAAGTTCTTCATCCGGCTTCCGTTCAAGAAAAAAGAAGAAGCAAATCCGACCAAAGCCAGTCACTCTGGCATGAAGCCCGACCACCTCACCAGTGCTCGTCAGGAAGTGACCCTAAGTTCTTCATCCTTTATAAAGAAGACATCTTCCCCTTAGGCTTGTGAAGCATTCTATGTCAACAAGCGAGCTGAGCAAAAGAGAGGAAAACTCCGATTGGTGATTAATTATCAGCCCCTTAATGCCTTCTTGGCTGATGACAAGTTCCCTCTTCCCACGCGGCCAGCACTCCTTCTCTAGCTCTCCAAAGCTACGATCTTCAGTAAGTTCGACCTGAAGGCTGGTTTTTGGCAGCTTGGCATTCACCCTGATGATCGTGCCAACACAGGTTTCTGCATTCCAAGTGGACATTTTCAGTGGACTGTTCTCCCTTTTGGTCTCAAAGTTGCACCCTCCTTATTTCAACAGGCTATGCTACTAGTATATGCGTCCATACAAGAGCATGCTCTCATTTACATTGATGATATCCTTCTCTTCTCTGAGACGGACGAAGCCCATGCTCTACTTCTCTAGAGGTTCCTTGATGTCACTCTGGCTCATGGTGTTTTGCTCTCTCCCACAAAAATGGAAGTTGCCATTCCAACGATTGATTTCCTTGGTGTCACTATCTCCAAAGGAAGTTTCTAGCTCCAACCTCATATTGGCCATTCACTTCTCGAGTTCTCAGATGGCCCTCTCACTTGGCAGCAATTACAGCAGTTTCTCGGCATTATCAACTATATGACCGAGTTTCTTCCTCATCAGATCCGGTTCACAAGTCACCTTCACCGACTTCTCAAAAAAGATGCACCTCCATGGTCTCCTGTTTATACCAAAGTCGTCCATGCCCTGAAGACGCGGGCTCAGTCTCTACCCACCTTGTAAATTCCATCCACTGGCTACGCATCTTACAAGCTGATGCCAGCGTCACCCAATGGGGTACCGTTCTTCTCGAACAAACCTCGGATAAGAAGTGTCGCGTCTGTGGTTATCGTAGTGGTATGTTCAAACCTTCTGAACAATATTACCACTCTACCTTCAAAGAGATCCTTGCAGTCCGCCGTGGCATAGAAAAATTCCAATTCTTTCTGGTTGGACACACTTTCCAGGTTGAGATGGACATGACAGCTTTTTCTGAGAATGCTACAATTTAAGCAGAAGCATCTTCCCGAGTCTCAACTATTACGATGGGCACAATGGTTCTCTCAATGGTCTTTCAAAGTCAAGCACATCAAAGGCAAGGACAACGTCCTCGCTGATTTCCTTTCTAGGACTAAGCCTCCTTCTTCTTTGACCATACCAATTCTCTGCATGACTCTAACCCCTGGAGCATCTTCCTCCTCTGCTCCACCACCACCAGTAGACCCCTTGCTCACCCTTCTCCCAACTCTCCCCATTTCACTATTTAGTGAAACATCCCTTCAAACCTTACAAGCCAATAGTATCTCCACTTACCAGTCTGTCCTATTTTCCATCGTCCACAAGAATGGTTTCCAATATGACTGGGTAGTCTGTCATCCAGATTATCCTTTTCTCACTTTGTTTACCATAAACCAAGTACTTTTTGACAAAGAATGTGTTGTGTTCTTCTGGCATCTCCTCGCAGTCCATCGGATTGCGCTGACCTTCAACCGTCATACTCTCTACCATTACCTTAGCACCGTCTCCACCATTTTCTCCAGCCCTACTGGCACTTACTATTTTCATCTCCAAAGACCCCAATGCTTAGCCCGCTTCTCTCTTGCCTTTTTGCCCTAATACCTCAATGGCTATCCATGCTTTACGCCTCGATGATCTCCCCTTCGTCACCTACATATTTCATCGACCCCCTAACTTCATCCATCATGACCTTGTCTCTCCTCCTGTTCTAGAACACCACCTAGTTGCCTATGATCCCATCTTCTTGCTCCATGAAACTAGTCAAGAGGATCTCTTCACCCACCGAGATGAGACTGATGCCCACAAGGAAAAATGGTTTGGTTTCATGACTACTATGTGCGCCACAATCATGTCGACCTGGCTACTTCGCGACTTGCCTTCTCTAAAGCACCCGTACAACTTGGGAAGTTAACAACGAACTCCAGCATCCGGTCATCCACCGCATCATGAGTGAACATCTGGAATTTAAAGTTAATCATGCCCTCGACTTGTTCATCCCCTATTCCAGTGACAGCGGCCTCAACACTGATTAGTCCTAAAGTAACTATAGTTTGTCAGTTCTCTGAAAAGTAACTATAGTTTGTCGTTTGGTTGTAATAATAATGGTTAGTCTGTTACCATGGTTAAGTTAGTTGTTTGGTTGTAATAATCATGGTTAGCCTGTTACCATGGTTAAAATAGTTTGGTTTAGTTGTCGGTTGTAATAATCATGGTTAGTCTGTTACCATGGTTAAGTTTGTATTTGGCCTATTTATTGTGCCACTCTGCTCCTCTTGTAAAAAAAGATTTTCGCAAGTAATACTACTCTGAAGTTGGGGCTTCCAAAACTAAGAAGGTAGGACATGGGGGCTAAAATGGTCAAAGAACAGCCTGTATCAAAGTATCCAATTAATTTCACAGGGCGGTCCCATGTAGTGGGGAAATGTACAGAGGAGCTTGGGGCAAGGGTGTTTTGGTAATTACCAAGAGGGGTTGTGAAGAAGGAGGGGGAGAGGTTTCTTGTGACACAACTGGGTAGATGGGGTCAAAACCATCAGACTCGGATCCGGGTGATGAGATCTCGGAGGAGTCGTCCCAATTTTCTAGAGCAAACAGTAAGTCAGACAAAAAATCATCATCTACGGAGTAGATAGACTCAATATCCGCCTCTGGATCATCCGTTAGGGAGAATCTGGGCAAAGCATGTGTATGAGCTTGGTCTTCTTTGTCTTGTCAGACAATCTTTAGCAAAATGTCCAGTCTTGCCATAGGCATAACATTTAGTAGAGGTCTTTTGTCTCGAACTTCTTTCTCTTGAAGAACTTGTATTGTTGATGTTTGGACTGAGGCCATCGTTTAAAACGGTTAGACCTGTGAGTCCGAAAGGGAGGCTTTGTAGGACGAGAGCTGACTTTTGAGAAATGAGACCTCTTCTTGGAGGGGCAAGAGCATGTGGATTCCTTGCACTTGATCTTTAGGTAAGAAGTGTCACATGCATCGTTGAGTTTGTGGGTGGTCTTTTCCCACTATTTAAAGAACAGTACTGGTCACGAGCTTCAAGAGCACCGAGAATTTCCTAGTAGAGACGACCAACTGGGCTTGGTCAATGTGAAGACCAAGTTGCTGCAAAGATTTTACAACATCTTTTCCCAAGGGATTTGGGAAAGAATTGGGGATGACGTGCTTCATGTTGGGATCATCCAATCCGCCAAGGATGTAGAAACGGTCAAGCATTCGAGTGTAATGCTTAGCAGGGTCAGCCTTCTGAAAAGAGCAACACTTCATCTGGAAGTATTCTTCTCTAGCCTTGATACGATTGTTTTCAATAGGGCCGATCATCTCATTATACAACTGGGCAATGAAAACATCAATAGGAATCTGCGTCCACTGAAGCTGGCGATAAACACCAAGAGCCATGACCCATTCCCATAAAGTACCATGGGTACAGGCGAGGAACTTAGTGAGAACAGTGTTATCAGTTGCTCCTTCATGCAATATTTCTGCAGTGAGCCAAGCATGAAACTCAGAGATCCGCTTCGCCACTTATGGAACGGGAGGCCGTCAAAAGTGAACAACGCTGGGATCCTCGATTTATAAAACGGTGAAGACCACCCTTGGGGAAGCCGATGAGGCTGCTATGCCGTGGAGGTTTAGTGGAACCAACTTCACCGTCACTACTATGGATAATAGGCTCAGTAACTCCTTCAGTAGGGTTTGATGTAGGAGGTGGATTAGACTGAAAAATAGGCAGGGGATCCTAAGAAGAGTCGATATCCGAGTAGGAGGAGGCCGAGGAAACTTTGGAGGGGGATAAAAATGGGACAGGATTAGGGGGAGACAAAGTTAATTGGGTAAGGTAGGTACTGAGAGTATTCGGGTTCTCAGGGACAGGGAAAATAGTATAAGCGGAGTCGAAGGAGGATGGTTTTGTCATGGGAGGAACCCAAGGGACGAAACCAGGGGGTCCTTGTAATTGTTTGGAGAATGGCTGAAAAGTGGGTTGAACTGTGGGTCTAGGTGTTGGGGTAACATAGGAGGGAAAAACAGGTTGATGACTCAGGATAGGTGGAGAAGGATGGAACCTTTTTATTTTGGAAGATTTTGCCTTGAGGGCTGCTAAATTTCGTTGTTGGTCTTGCAATTCCTTAAACATGGCTGTAGGAAAGCTATGAGGAGCTGTATGAGTATGGTGAGTTGGAGCGGTGAAGGAATCGGAGAACAACGGGTAATGATAGGAAGGGGGACTGGATGGTAAGGGAGTCTGGGCCAGTCTGAGTTGGTCCTCCAAGTGTTTCTTTTCCTTTTCCAGACCAGAGATAAGGAAGGAGGCATAGGATGAGTCCTTCACAGTCATGGCAATGGTCATGAGTTCTTGATGGAGAGTTTTGATCCGTGTTTTGAGGTAATGGATGTCAACTTCATTCTACAAGAGAGCAAGAGTATGGTGCTCTTGGTATGATATGAGCTTATTCAAATACCGATTCTAGACCGAGCATTTTCTCGCTGCCGAGTTGAGCCGAGCCTCAACGGAGGAGTTAGAAACCATTTGACCCAAGTTATCAAGGATGCTAGAGGAGTCACTTTCCACTTATGGCGACGGCGATCCGCATCCTCAAAATCAGCGTGGGGGAAATTCTTGCCGATACCATCGGAGCCGAAGCCATAAAATAGGGGATGGCCTCGCGCACCTGTGTTCGCGTAGTATCATAGGAGGAGACACCGAGGAGAAGGTGGCGCCGGTGAAGGGCGTGGTTTGCACTGTGGGGTCGATGGAGTGGGTGGTGACTGCGGAGTTGAGCAACAGCCCAACGAGAAGGGTTTGCCAGAGCCGTAATCAACGATGAATTGATAGCGACCGCTGTCTTTGCCAAGCGGTCCGACGTTAGGGCAACCAACCTGATAACGGAGCCCTAAAGGATCGGGTCCTTACTTCTTCTTCTGCCTCAGCTGGGGAGTTGGATAAGGGGGAGCAGGAGCAGGGTCATCAAGATCATCAACCTACTCCATCCAATCTTCTGGAAGAGAGACTGGAATAGCAGTACACATGTCAGCCGGTCTGGGATAGGCGACAAGAGTACGACCATCCTCAAGAGGCGTATAGACGGGATTTATCGCGGTCAAGGGTGGAGTTGCAGCCGGGATATTATGTGTGGATTCATATGCTGTGATCCAGGATTCAGGAATTAGCTTGAGGAACTCTGTGCGGCCGATCTGCCTAGGAACATGAGTGATCATAGGGATCCAATCTTTGCCGATCTGGACGAAAAGAGCTGCATCGTTGCTAGAGAATCCGGTGTTGAGATTCATGGCATGGTTCTCGAGTCCGTAATGATGTGGTAATGAAGAGTGGCCGCAATCGCGATTTCTTTCTTGTGGTGCACCAAAGAAGTGGATCGGGAACCGCCAGCATCGTGAAGGTTGGGATCCTAGAGGAGATATTGTAATTTGGATGCACAAGATAGAAGATGGTGCCGCTGCTCGTCAGGGTGGTCTAAACATTGGTAATCATGGTATGCGGGAAGTTACGGAACCTTGTGTCAAGTAGGTTCAAACGCATTGCTACAGGGAGTCCTTTCCAGCCATGGAATGTGGTAGCAATCTTAACAGCACCCACTTCAGAGTAGTATTACTTGCGGAAATCTTCATTTACAAGAGGAGCAGAGTGGCACAATAAATAGGCCAAATACAAACTTAACCATGGTAACAAACTAACCATGATTATTACAACCGACAACTAAACCAAACTATTTTAACCATGGTAATAGGCTAACCATGATTATTACAACCGACAACTAACTTAACCATGGTAACAGACTAACCATGATTATTACAACCAAACGACAAACTATAGTTACTTTTCGCATAATCGACAAACTATAGTTACTTCGTGGACTAATCGTTGTCGAGGCCGCCGCACTGGAATAGGGGATGAACAAGTCGAAGGCATGATCAACTTCAAATTCCAGATGTTCACTCATGATACGGTGGATGACCAGATGCTGGAGTTCGTTGTTGACTTCCCAAGCTGTACGGGTGCTTTGGAGAAGGCAAGCTGGCAGAGTAGTCGGGTCGACATAATTGTGGGCGCACATAGTAGTCATGAAAGCAAACCATTTTTCCTTGTGGGCATCAGTCTCATCTCGGTGGGTGAAGAGATCCTCTTGACTAGTTTCATGGAGCAAGAAGATGGGATCATAGGCAACTAGGTGGTGTTCTAGAACAGGAGGAGAGACAAGGTCATGATGGATGAAGTCAGGAGGTCGATGAAATATGTAGGTGACGAAGGGGAGATCATCGAGGGCGGAAAGCATGGATAGCCATTAAGGTATTGGAGCAAAAAGGTGGAGGAAATGGGCTAAGCATTGGGGTCTTTGGAGATGGAAATAGTAAGTGCCAGTAGGGTTGGAGAAAACAGCGGAGATGGTGCTAAGGTAATGGTAGAGAGTATGACGGTTGAAGGTCAGCGCAATCCGATGGACTGCGACGAGCTGCCAGAAGAACACAACACATTCTTTGTCAAAAAGTGCTGGGTTTATGGTAAAAGGAGTGAGAAAAGGATAACTGGATGACGTATCACCCACCATATTGAGACCATTCTTGTGGACGATGGAAAATAGGACAGACTTGTAAGTGGAGATACTATTGGCTTGTAAGGCTCAAGGGATATTTCACCGAATAGTGAAATGGGGAGAGTTGGGAGAAGGGTGAGTAAGGGGTCTGCTGGTGGTGGTGGAGCAGAGGAGGAAGATGCTCCGGGGGTTAGAGGCATGCAGAGAATAGGTATGGTCGAAGAAATAGGAGGCTTAGTCCTAGAAAGGAAATCAGCGAGGACGTTGTCCTTGCCTTTGATGTGCTTGACTTTGAAAGACCATTGAGAGAACCATTGTGCCCATCGTAATGTTGAGACTCGGGAAGATGCTTCGCTGAATTGTAGCATTCTTGGGAAGGTCAGTCATGTCCATCTCAACCTGGAAAGTGTGTCCAACCGAAAGAATTGGAATTTTTCTATGCCACGGCGGACTGCAAGGATCTCCTTGAAGGTAGAGTGGTAATGTTGTTCAGAAGGTTTGAACATACCACTACGGTAACCATAGACACGACGCTTCTTATCTGAGGTTTCTTCGAGAAGAACGGCACCCCATTGGGTGTCGCTGGCATCAGACTGTAAGATGCATAATCAGGTGGATGGAATCTACAAGGTGGACAGAGACTGAGCAAGTATCTTCAGGGCCTGGACGGCTTTGGTATGAACCGGAGACCATAGAGGAGCATCTTTTTTGAGGAGTCAGTGAAGGTGACTTGTGAACCAGATCTGATGAGGAAGAAACTCGGTCAAATAGTTGATAATGCCGAGAAACTACTGTAATTGCTACCGAGTGAGAGGGCCATCTGAGAACTCGAGAAGTGAATGGCCAATATGAGGTTGGAGCTGGAAACTTCCTATGGAGATAGTGACACCAAGGAAATCAATCATTGGAACGGCAACTTCCATTTTTTAGGGCGAGAGCATAACACCATGAGCCAGAGTGACATCAAGGAACTTATGGAGAAGTAGAGCATGGGCTTCTTCCATCTCAGAGAAGAGAAGGATATCATCAATGTAAATGAGAGCATGCTCCTGTATGGTCGCATATACTTGCAACATAGCTTGTTGAAATAAGGAGGGTGCAACTTTGAGACCAAAAGGGAGAACAGTCCACTGAAAATGTCCACCTAGAATGCAGAAACCTATCTTGGCACGATCATCAGGATGAATGCCAAGCTGCCAAAAACCGGCCTTCAAGTCGAACTTACTGAAGATCATAGCTTTGGAGAGCTGGAGAAGGAGAGCTGGTCGCGTGGGCAGAGGGAACTTGTCATCAACCAAGAAGGCATTAAGGGGCTGATAATTAATCACCAATCGGAGTTTTCCTCTCTTTTGCTCAGCTCGCTTGTTCACATAGAATGCTTCACAAGCCCAAGGGGAAGATGTCTTCTCTATAAGGTTTTGGGCCTGTAAGAGGGTCACTTCCTAACGAGCACTGGTGAGGTGGTCGAGCTTCATGCCAGAGTGACTGGCTTTGGTCAGATTTGCACCTTCATTTTTCTTGAAAGGGAGCCGGATGAAGAACTTAGGGTTTTTCCAGAGAGGGTGATCACACTTAGTGAGAAACTCAGTGTGTGAATCAACGCTGCATTGAGTGACCAATTGCTGCTTGATATCTGCAATAGGAGTTGTTAGTAATAAATTGGAAACAGTGGTCTAGGGGAGAAAATTCTTCTTATGGCTAAGGCCATGGATATTCCATCGGAGATGGGGTAGGCGGCAAAGGAGGTCAAAACCTATGAGGGCATCACGACCTGGAAGGGAAGAACCTAAAACAGTATGGCTAAGGGTAAGGGAAGGGAAGATCTTGAAACGGACAGGCCCTTTGGAAATAAGGTCCACTGAGAAAGTTTGTCCGTCAGTAGCAGTGAAATACTGCTTGTGGGGCTTCCAAAACTAAGAAGGTAGGACATGGGGGGCTAAAATGGTCATAGAACAGCCTGTATCAAATTATCCAATTAATTTCACAGGGCGGTCCCATGTAGTGGGGGAAATGTACAGAGGAGCTTGGGGCAAGGGTGTTTTGGTAATTACCAAGAGGGGTTGTGAAGAAGGAGGGGGAGAGGTTTCTTGTGACACAACCGGGTAGATGGGGTCAAAACCATCGAACTCGGCTCTGGGTGATGAGATCTCGGAGGAGTCATCCCAATTTTCCAGAGCAAACAGTAAGTCAGGCGAAAAATCATCATCTACAGAGTAGATAGACTCAATATCCACCTCTGGATCATCTCATGGAGAATCGGGCAAGCATGTGCATGAGCTTGGTCTTCTTTGTCTTGTCAGACAATCTTTAGCAAAATGTCCAATCTTACCACAGCATAACATTTAGTAGAGGTCTTTTGTCCGAACTTCTTTCTCTTGAAGAACTTGTATTGTTGATGTTTGACCGAGGCCGTCGTTTAAAACGGTTGGACCTGTGAGTCCTAAGGGAGGCTTTGCAGACGAGAGGTGACTTTTGAGAAATGAGACCTCTTCTTGGAGGGGCAAGAGCATGTGGATTCCTTGCACTTGATCTTTAGGTACGAAGTGTCACATGCAACGTGAGTTTGTGGGTGGTCTTTTCCCACTGTTTAAAGAACACGCTGGCAAGCTTTCACAGAGCAATGAGAATTTCCTGGTAGAGACGACCAACCGGGGCTTGGTCAATGTGAAGACCAAGTTGCTGCAATGATTTTACAGCATCTTTTCCCAAGGGATCTGGGAAAGAATTGAGGAAGACCTGCTTCATGTTGGGATCATCCAATCCGCCAAGGATGTAGAAACGGTCAAGCATTCGAGTGTAATGCTTAGCAAGGTCAGCCTTCTGAAAAGAGCAACACTTCATCTGGAAGTATTCTTCTCTAGCCTTGATACGATTGTTTTCAATAGGGCCGATCATCTCATTATACAACTGGGCAATGAAAACATCGATAGGAATCTGCATCCACTGAAGCTGGCGATAACCACCAAGAGCCATGAACCATTCCCGTAAAGTACTATGGGTACGGGTGAGGAACTTAGTGAGAACAGTGTTATCGGTTGCTCCTTTATGCAACATTTTTGCAGTGAGCCAAGCATGAAACTCAGAGATCTGCTCAGGCCACTTATGGAATGGGAGGCCGTCAAAAGTGAACAACTGCTTAGGATCCTGATTTATAAAAGGGTGAAGACCACCCCTTGGGGGAAGCTGATGAGGCTGCTGCTGTTGCTGCTGATGCTGCGGAGGTTCAGTGGAACCAACTTCACTATCACTACTATGGATAACGGGCTCAGTAACTCCTTCAGTAGGGTTTGATGTAGGAGGTGGATTCGACTAAAAAATAGGCAGGGGATCCTGAGAAGAGTCGATATCCGAGAGTAGGAGGAGGCCGAGGAAACTTTGGAGAGGGATAAAATCGGGACAGGATTAGGGGGATACAAAGTTAATTGGGTAAGGTAGGTACTGAGAGTATTCGGGTTCTCAGGGATAGGGACAACAGTATAAGCAGAGTCGGAGGAGGATGGTTTTGTCATGGGAGGAACCCAAGGGACGAAACCAGGGGGTCCTTGTAATTGTTCGGAGAGTGGCTAAAAAGTGGGTTGAACTGTGGGTCTAGGTGTTGGGGTAACATAGGAGGGAAAAATAGGTTGAGGACTCAAGACAGGTGGAGAAGGATGGAACCTTTTTGTTTTGGAAGATTTTGCCTTGAGGGCTGCTAAATTCCATTGTTGGTCTTGCAATTCCTTAAACATGGCTGTAGGAAAGCTATGAGAAGCGGTATGAGTATGGTGAGTTGGAGCGGTGAAGGAATCGGAGAACAACGGGTAATGATAGGAAGGGGGACTGGATGGTAAGGGAGTCTGGGCCAGTCTGAGTTGGTCCTCTAAGTGTTTCTTTTCCTTTTCCCGACCAGAGATAAGGAAGGAGGCATAGGATGAGTCCTTCACAGTCATGGCAATGGCCATGAGTTCTTGATGGAGAGTTTTGATCCGTGTTTTGAGGTAACGGATGTCAACTTCATTCTACTGGAGAGCAAGAGTATGGTGCTCTTGGTATGATATGAGCTTGTTCAAATACTGATTCTGGACCAGAGCATTTTCTGCTTGCCAGTTGAGCTGAGCCTCAAC
Source organism: Telopea speciosissima (assembly GCF_018873765.1). Lineage (NCBI taxonomy): Eukaryota > Viridiplantae > Streptophyta > Magnoliopsida > Proteales > Proteaceae > Telopea > Telopea speciosissima. The sequence continues at coordinate 22,974,832 of NC_057926.1, read as the reverse complement.
GGAGGAGTTAGAAACCATTTGACCCAAGTTATCAAGGATGCTAGGAGGAGTCACTTTCCACTTATGGCGACGGCGATCCGCATCCTCAAAATCAGCAGTAGGGGGGAAATTCTTGCTGATACCATCGGAGCCAGAAGCCATAAAATAGGGGATGGCCTGCTGCACCTGTGTCTGCCAGAGCATCATAGGAGGAGACACCGGAGGAGAAGGTGGCGCCGATGAAGGGCGTGGTTTGCACTGTGGGGTCGGTGGAGTGGGTGGCGGCTGCGGAGTTGAGCAACAGCCCAACGAGCAGGGTTTTCCAGAGCAGTAATCAATGATGAACTGATAGCGGCCGCTGTCTTCGCTAAGCGGTCTAACGTTAGGGCAACCAGCTTGATAACAGAGCCATAAAGGATCGGGTCCTTTCTTCTTCTTCTGCCTCGGCTTGGGAGTTGGATCAGGGGGAGCAGGAGCAGGGTCATCAAGATCATCAAGCTGCTCCATCCAATCGTCTGGAAGAGAGACTAGAATAGCAGTACACATGTCAGCCGGTCTGGGATAGGTGACAAGAGTGCGACCATCCTCAAGAGGCTTGTAGATGGGATTTGTCGTTGTCAAGGGTGGAGTTGCAGCTGGGATATTTTGTGTGGATTCATATGCCATGATCCAGGATTCAGGAATTAGCTTGAGGAGCTCTGTGCGGCCGATATGCCTAGGAACATGAGTGATTGTAGGGATCCGATCTTTGCCGATCTAGACGAAAAGAGCTGCATCGTTGCTAAAGAATCCGGTGTTGAGATTCATGGCATGGTTCTGGAGTCTGTAACAGATGTGGTAATGAAGAGTGGCTGCAATAGCGGTTTCTTTCTGTGGTGCACCAGTAAGCTAGATCAGGGACTGCCAGGCATCAGGAAGGTTAGGATCCTGGAGGGAGTTATTATAATTTGGATAGATAGTATAGAAGATGGTGCCGTCGTTCAGGGTGGTCTGAACATCGGTAATCGTGGCATGCAGGAAGTTACGAAACCTTGTGTCAAGCAGGTTCAAACGCATAGCTACAGGGAGTCCTTTCCAGCCATGGAATGTGGTAGCAATCTTAACAGCACCCAAGTATAAGTGGGTATAGCCAAGATGGATCCATTGGCGGATCAGCTCAGGGCTAATGTTAATCGAAAAATACTTCTCTTTTCCACTGGCGGTGACCTGATTCTGAGAGAAAGGGGGAGCCTGGACATACTCTTTGAGACCCTGGGTCTTCTTGGGAGAGATGATTGTCCGAAGCTTTCGTGTCACAGAGGTAGATGTTTGAGGGAAAACATCGTAAGGATTGAGGATGGGGAAATTGGTAGGATGAATCTGCTGTTCAGCCAAGGTATAACTGAGTTCATACAGATAATCAACCTTGGACGCATGAGAGGTTTGAAGGGTAACCGGAGGGGCAGTTGGGGGAGATAAACTCATTTTGTATGTGAAAGGTGTGATAGGGGAAGGCTTCTTCTCTAAAGAGGTACATCGGATACTTATCGTGATACGGGTTTTGTAGATCCAAAAATTAGATCAGAAGATAGAGGAACAGTATCCCCATCACTAGTCAGACCGGAGGTAATCCGAGCATGCCGGGATTTATAGTGGTCACTGCCGACAACCCACACCTTGCTCAAGGAACTTTTACCGATCGAAACAGTGAAGGAGACTGAAACCCATCCATGCCTTTCTGATGCAGAGGATCCATCGGAGACGGCAACTGCAGAGCATACTTAGGCAACATAATAAGACCATAACACCATACCCCTGTCCTAGCCTCGCCCACCTCAACAGACCACAGGTGCTCAGACTATCCAACATATAAACCCCTGTTGGCAAGGGTCGTAGCATAAGGAAACAAGCATCCTAGCCATAGATATACTATATGCAGGTCCTATCGTCCCAAGAGGTATTCCGGATGCACCAACGTCCCATTCCATCTAGTACCCAGGTACCAACGCTGCTCGACACATACAGATTAGGATGACATACATCAGTTTTTATAATTTAAATAAATTAGGGTTTCGACACCGTAGCCCGATACAATGATGAGCATGCTAACACATTCATAACAGTTCACATTTGAATAATAATGCAATACTCACAATGCTTATAAATATTTAATAGCATGCTTAAGATTATGAAATATATATATTTAAACCCAACAAATCACCCAGAACCCACTCACCTAACACGATCGCCTCCGTGTGTGGTTGACCTGAATCTCACCTAGGCTTCCCACTCTCCATCGAGTTAGGTAGCCTAGGAATACAAAAATAATCATTAAAGCATGCATAGAAGGGTCCCATGCTAGGCCCATAAGGATAAAATTTGATTTCAACCAAGACAGCACGAGCGAACTCACGGGTGGTCTCAGCAGAGGTGAGTCCGTCCCTGACTTCTTTTAGGCCAAAAGGTAAAAACTGAGCGAGCGAACCCACGAGCGGAACTTTTTACTTGAGTCTGGTGGTACATCCGTTTGACACCTGAGACTTACTTAAAAGGGAGCGGATCCACGGGAAGATGTGCTTCTTGGGTCCGCCCCTGCATCCATTCGATTCCTGAGATAGACCCGAGAGCAACAGGTCCTAGGCGGAGGCAAACAGAGTGAATCCGTGCCTTCGTCCACTCAGGCTAGCACACAAGGTTTATACTGGGCGGACTGACGGGCGATACCATGATAGATGGATCCGATCATTCGTCCACTGGCAGTCTCTTCCAAGATTTCACGGGGCTTCTGCTCTAGTTTGAAGCTTGGAGCTCCCTTAGCTCTCAGGGACAAGGGAGAGGTGTCTAAGCCCTCCTAAGGTCACTAGGTCCTAGGCTCCTTACATGGGTCCAAGACCCTACAAGGGTTTGGTCTCCATTGGTCCATGGGTTGGCTTTCAAGGTTCAAACTAGCGATTCATTGGCCATGGCTGCAATTATAACACTTAGAGGCCTAGGTCAGCATCCATTAGAGCTCCCAACTAGGGCCGAGTTTCACCTTGAGTCCTAAATGGAACCCTAGGTTAGACCTAGCTCAAGAAACCATCAAAATCAAAGAGAAATGGGGGAGAGCTAGGTTTGGGGGAGCTTACCTTGGTGAGCTTCCTTCTTCTAGCCACTCTCTCCATCTCTTCTCCTCCTCTTTCTCTTCTCCCTTGGATTCAGCCAGCTTGGGAGGAGATGTGGAGCTGGCAACCATATTGGCATGGCCTCCATCTTCTTCCTTCCTCTTCCTCCTTCTCTTTTCTCTTATCCCTTCTCCTCCACGATTTATGGGGGAGGGGGACAGATAAGTGAAAGAGAGGGGTTCTCCTATCCTTTAAGGGGTTAGATGGGCCTTATGGTGTGTTTGGTTTAGGTACCCCAAATCACTTATTGGCCCTTAGGTCTTTAAATGGGTTTTGGTTAGGTCATAGGGCTTGTTTGGCTTTAGCCATACCCATTAGGTCCATTAGGGCATGTTTGGGGTGCACTTTTGGTCCATATGTGTTACACCTGCGTCCGGGCTTATTATTTATTAATGTTTTCTCTCTCATGTGACGTATAGATTCTACTACCATGTATGTTGGCGAGTTATTTTCACTTGTGGTCAAACCTAGCCATAAGGTCATTGACCACATCACAGGTCTGCTTGTGGAAGAGGTTCCTTAACCGGTAGTGGAGAAGATTTGTCAATGGTGATTTCATCGATCATCCTCCTAGCACGAGTCTGCAAAGTAAGGAGTACCAAAAGGCGTACCCTGTGTCCCCACAGTTGGATACCTCCTTTGGCGATGAACTCAGTATCGCAATCGAGAAGTTATTCGGGATCATAAAGGACACGTTGTGAAGAACGAGGGGTAAGATTTTAACCCGGTGATAAGTACTGAACCTTACTCTAGTTGACCTTGAAGTGCGGGCCAGAGCCCGACACATTTCCTTGTGATTCTCCCCTTACAACAACAACGGATGTACGAGCGGACTCATCAATATTGCAATCGTTCATTAGTCCGCCCATGCTGTCTCAGGTTTTTATGTGTTTTCTTTGTGTGGGACCCACATCTCGTACCTCGGACACTCCAGTTCAGTCCCTTGGACGAGGATGGTCTCATCCTTTTCCTTCCGTGGGTTATAGGTTACCATTTGGTGGACCCATTGGCTAATAAGCCTTTTAAATGAGTTTTAACTCATTAGGCCTTAAACCAAACAAGCCCTAAGGAGGGAGATTAGTCTTAAACCTAAGACTTAACTCTCAAACCCATTCACTTCTCTACCTACCCAAATCATGGAGCTGAGGGAGCATTGAAGGCTTGGAGAAGAAGGGCTTGAGAGGTTATGGAGGTGGAAGGCATCGATTGGTTCAACTTGAGGTAAATGACTCCACCTACCTCTTCCTCTCTTCCATTTCCAAGTTGGAGACCTCTTTGGGATCGATTCCAAGCTTGAGGGTTCTCTCGAGAACCCATGGAACCTCACTAATTTCTCCCTTTAAAGCCTCTACTCCTCTCCTTAATGCATTTAGGGCCTTTGAATGATCTTATGTTGTTCAAGCATTCAAAACCTAGCTTAGGTTTGGAAGGAACCCTAGAGATGGATCCAAATCCATTAAACCCTATGTGATTCTTGTTGGACTTCGTGTATTGGACCTCCAACGAAGGTTTGAGCTCACCTCCTCTACCCTAAGACCCCTATCGATCCATGAATGAAGGGCTGAAGGTAATACTCTTCGCAGCTATTCAAAAGAGGGGCAGCGGACGAATGACTGGACTCACTCTTGTGTATCCGTTTGTTAGTCCGTTCAGCCTAACTTGACTATTCCTCTGGGTTGAGTTATGGGCGGACCCACCTAAGATGAATCTGGCCAAAACCCAGAATCCTTAAGTTGCTCTCAGGTATGTCTCAGGGTTGGAACAAATCTACGAGCGGACTCACGTTCTGTATCCTCCCGTGAGTCCGTTCCATATATTTTCAGGGAATGGCCTGGGAGGATCCACGACTGGATTCACCTATCTGGTTCCATTCCTTCAACCGTTCCTGCGCTCTTGGCCCAAATTACACTCTTTTGTTGGGATCTTTTATGGGACCCACCTATATACTTCTAACACCGTTCCCATGTATTCTCAAACTTTAGAATCTACACGAAAGTACGTGCCATAGAGCAAACCTTTTCAAACACCTTGGTGGACAAACAAGCAATCGAGGAGTGGGCTTTGGGTGATGCTTGGGATTGATATATATTTGATTTTAGGAATGCATTATCTAGGTTTATATATTATTTTTTGTGTTTACATCCATTCTTGCTATGTTGCATCGTGCATATGAAACTTATGGATATGAATTGATAAAATGTGAGCATGATGTTTTATATTGTGATATTGGGTTACGATGTCAATTACACGGGTACCAAAACCCCGTGACTGTCATGAATATAATATTTACTTATTTACCATCCTGGTCTGCATGCGTCGTGCCATGCATGTATCCAGGTACTAGATGGAATGGGACATCAATGCGCTCGAAATACCTCTCGGGATGATAGTACTTGCATATAGTGTAACTACGTTTAGGATGTTTGTTCCCTATGCTATGACCCTTGCCAACAGGAGGTTTAGGTGTTGGATAGTCTGAGCACCTATGGTCTGTGGAGGTGGGAGAGGCCAGGATAGGGATAGTGATGGCTATCGGGGTCTGCCACTGGGTGGTCATGATGGCTTCTACCGGCGCAGGTCCCATGTGATAATTGAGGTTTCACTGTGGAGATAGGATAAGTGACCCTCAGTGTCCCCCGAGTTATCACAGTAGCATATGCCACGGCTTAGTTTGTTGTTAAGTGGAAAATATGGATTAACATTTTATGGTTCATGGATTATGTGTGATTGTATGTATGTGCACTCCCCGTTCCCCTCACTGGCTTAGTGGAGCTAACCCCCTGTGTACACAACTTTTTAGACTTTGATGCAGGTGATGGATACTTGGTCGGCTTGGATGTACAGTCGGGAGATTATGATGGTATTGGGACAGAGGAACTTGGGTACATGTCGGAGGAACACGGCTAGGGTTTCCCCTGTGATGATTGTGCTTATGGGCACTGATACTTTCAGGGATACTTCCCTAACTTTTGATTTTTTTGGGGTATCGAGCCCATTATAAACTCTTTCTATAATAAGTTACTATATTTTGATTAGTTATGTCATGGTCAGCTGACGTCAGTACTATTACTATATTACCACTTAGATGGCTGAACATACAATAACTGTTTATGTAATTAATGCTTCCGCTCATTATAACCTTGATATGCATTGGAATTGTATTCATTTTTACTTAATGTAATTATTGGGTGGGCCCTTGGGTGATGATCATGTACTAGGACACTGTGTCGTTGATCCTGGTAGGTATTGGGGTGACGCGTGTCGTCCCAATCATCCTCTTGACCATGCTTGTGGCATAACTTCGGGATAAGGGCGTGATAGTGTGGTATCAGAGCGTGATGCTCTATACTGGACATGATTCAGCAAGGCCTCTTGATTTACTCTACACAATAGGTCTAATTAAAAGCTTGTAACAGGCATAATTGGAATGTGTGTAGAATATAGGAAGAGGGCTAATTAGGGAGCAACACAGAAACATAGCACATAATAGGGACAACATGAGAGTTAAAGATATCTATATATATATCTTAATTAACTCCCTACACTCTAGCCGATCTTGCTTTAACCTCCTATGGAGGCAAGCAAATTATAAAGGATCCAAAACGGAGAGTTCCACATCCCAGCTAGTAGGACTATATATATATACATGGTCAAAAAAAAAGGGGGAAGAGGAAAAGCTAAAACAAAAGAAAAGAACAACTAAACAGCAAAATAGAAATATTGTTCACAGACTCCCCAAAGACCATAAAAGAACTGAGTATATAAAAGCCCATAGACACTCCATCAGATTTGGGGGTCTAGTCCCCCATTCCACCATCATCATCATCCTCCTCGTCATCACCACCCTCGTAGTAGAGGAATGCATTGATGTCATGAATGTCCTTCTCCATCCTTTCCAAGCGATGGTTGTATGAAGTGAATTGGCCATGAACACCTGCAAAACCCTCTAACATATCTAAATTGAGCTGGGTCATATTGAGGTTCATCTGGTTTAGGGTACTTAGGATTGCACCCATCTTTATGGTTCTTGAACTGGAGGCCTCAGTAGCATATTGTATTGGCCCCTCTTCCTCATTATCCTCACTGGCCTTTGTACCTACACCCCTGCGACCTATTGGAACCACTGGCTCCCCATCGCTATTAGTGGTGACAATAATCTTCATGCGAGCCAGGGAGTTTTTCCAAATGGTCCCTTAAAACTTTCACAAGGTGGTTCATCATTTAGGTCAACCTAAAAGTACTGGAAGATGCGGGTTAGAAGCCTCCCATAAGGAAGGGTTTTCTCAATCCTAGATTTGAACTGAACTTGCTCCATATGCTTGATGATGACAAAAGGGAGACTTATTTGCTGCCCCCGGTACATACAATACCCCAAGGTAGCGGACATGAGAGAAGGCTCGGTGTTACGTCCTTTCACTGGCACTAGGTTTGATTTGACTATCATAGTCAGGATCCTTTGAGAGTAGCCAAACTTGGTCAGATTCACCCTACTATCATGCTTGTCATTGTTCATGGTTTTATATAAATGCTCATGCTCTGCCAGAGACATACATAACAAGGGATTACTGGCAGGTGGGTGATACACTCGAGCACCCACGGAACTGATTCCTAGAACCACCCCCAGCTCTACCTCATTGAAGGTGATGTGGACCCCCTTCACAAAGGAATTGATCCTGAGCATTTCCATGTTTTCTTGCTCCACAATCATATTGGCATAGAAATGCCCAATTAGCTTAGAGTAGTAGTGTCGGGGTAAAATCAACATGTTGGACCACCCTAGATACTCAAATCTCGGTCCTACCTTAAAGGCCGCTAGTTCCTCGGTAGTAGCATCTCTCCCCGTCTCGATTTGTCGCTCCTGCAGTGTCTAGATGTAGAAAGCTTCCGCCTTTGCAGATACGAATAGACTGGCATTGAAGGGTACCGGGGCTAGAACCGGTGCTGGTGCTACGACCACTGCTAGAGCCCTGCTACTCCTTATTTTGGGACCCATTTCTTCTCACCTAAACACTTTACACATAACCAATGCAAGGAACAAATATGAGTGATAGGCCAAGCCAAAGTTCATGAAATAGAGGGATCTAAAGACAATGTGTGAAATTACATTCAAGGATATAGATTTTCTCCTTCTCAAGACAAAATAGGATAATCTTCCCAATCTTTCAAAAAGGAGCAATAACAACACTTGAATTTAGAGATCAAATTTTATTACAATAACCCTATGTAAGGTGGGGAGAATAGGTGTTAAACCCCATGTCTTAGCAACCAAACCATCAAAACAATGGGAGAATTTGGTTTTCATAAGGGTTTGGCTAACCCAGGCCAAATCGATGGGGGTGTATATGGTTGGACATGTTTACAACGGATTAGTAGTAAAGAGAATAAGGATATGATATCTCCATATATTCTCAAATAATTCAACACAATGTAGGAGAATAAGGGAGAAGAACTTGAATGAAACCCTAGAAATGAACTCAATCAATCCAAAAAGTTCAAAATGGTTGGGGAAAAACTCATACCATGAGAATGGGAGAGTAAGATTTAAAGTAGAAGAAGCCAAATCTACAATTTAAGGGTAAGGAATGTGGGGTGGACGAAGCTTCGACACCTTTGCCTTCTCCCGCTCCTAACTTCTCCTTCAAAATATGAAACTGAATGGAGCGGTTTCTGTTTTGTTAAAATCTGTCGAGCAGACGCACGATCGGACTCACTTATCGTGAATCCGCTCGTGGAACCGCTGAGCTTATAGCCTCTGACCTTTCGTCTTCTATGCTGAGCGGACGAACTGATGGAACCACGATACAAGGATCCGCCCATTAATCCGTTCGACCTCTTTCCTCTCGGCTTGTGAGCACCCTGAGAATGGACGAAGGAGCGGACTCACGTTCCGCATCTGCCCGTTGTTGGGGTAAATTCCACACATCACCCATTATGGTTTTGATGATAACAAATAAGTTAGTTGTACTAACTCTTGTCTAAAAGATGCATAGATAAGAGCAGAGCATCAAGTGAGGGGGAGCACTCAATTCAAGAGATTGATGCTCAAAGTAAATTGAACCTGTCCAATCTTTTAAGACATCAAAGAATCATGAAGAATGGAGAACAACGTTTGAAGTCAAAGATCAAGACAAGTTAGAGGAACTCACTTTGAAGATACTCATGTAAAGAAGTGAAGTTCAAGGCTTGAAGAATTGTGAAGACTTAGAAATGTACTAAGATTTAAATTCATTTGTTAAAGTCCATATGTAATGCTCACACTCACGCATGCATACATTCATTTAGAATGACCCTAGGAGGTTGTTTTAGACACTTCTCACTTGGACTAAGACCAAAGAAATTGGCCTGGACTTGTCCAATGGAATCGACCCAAGTAAGTCCAATAAAGAACTTAATAATGTAAGTAGAAATTGTATAATCTAGCATACCGGATCATAAAACAGTATACCGGATCAATAGTGAATCTCAGGAAATGGGAAACAACAGCTCAGTTAAGCATGCTGGATGAGGATCCAGCATACCGATCAAAATCCAGCATACCGGATCACTTTATGACTGTTGAAATATGACCATTATTCCCTTGTTTCTTAAGGAAAGTAGGTAATCTGGCATACCGGATTCCCATCCAGCATACTGGATTACTTATAGAATATGTGATTCTTTTCTTAATTGGATTCCTAATTGGTTCTAAGCCTCAAGCCTATAAATACCCTCTTGATTAGTATTCTAAACACTACAACAATCATCAATCAAGAGCTATAAACATTCAAGCACTCCCTAGTGAGATTATTCTTTCAAGATTAAGAAGATCGAAGAAAATTCAATCTCATCTTTGCTCCTTCATACACACTTGCATCCAAGTTGCATACATTGAAAGGTAGCATCTTTTCTACTAAAGTTTAAGATAACTCTAAACCATTTAGTAGTTCTTTTACTTTGTTTAAAGTTGTTGTTGAGTCCTCTTGCTCGAAATCAAGAGAAGGAGTCCTCTTGCTCGGAATCAAGAGTAGTGAGTCCTCTTGCTCGGAATCAAGATTGGTTGAGTCCTCTTGCTCGGAATCAAGATTGGTTAAGTCCTCTTGTTCGGAATCAAGAGTAGTTGAGTTCTCTTGCTCTTAATCAAGATTTGTACGAGTCCTCTTGCTCTTACTCAAGATTCGATTTAGTAGAATTCTCTCTAAGGTGAGAGGAGTGGACGTAGGCACGTGTTGGCCAAACCACTATAAATCTTTTGTGTCTCTCTTTAATTATTGCTTATCAATTGGTTATCTTTACTTGTTTATTTTTCGCATAATTTTTTTATATTTTCCAACCTTCACCTATTCCCCCCCTCTTGGTGAATTCACATTTGGTATCAGAGCGGGAGCTCAAGACTATGATTATCTCTAATCCAACTAAGAGTTAAAGACTATGGAAACTTCTGCCAACCGTAAGTTCGAAGGTTATAATATTACCCGATCTTCCTTCTTTGAAGGTGAAGGGATTCTCCTATTGGAAGAATCGCTTCAAGAACTTCGTATGCGCCAATAACATTGATGCATTGGAAGTAATAGAGAACGGACCCAATACTATAGACAAATCCAAAGAAGAATGGACTCCAGTTGAGAAAGCTAAGATGCAACTCAACTATGTTGCTATAAGTTATATTTAGTGTGCCTTAGGAGAAAAGGAGTACAATAGGACATGCATATGTGACTCTGCTAAGGAGATGTTCGATAAGTTTGTTGTTACCTATGATGGTACTTCTGAAGTTAGGCAATCAAAAATTGACATGCTTATTAATGAGTATGAATTATTTAAAATGAAAAATGATGAAGATATCTATGCAATGTTTACACGTTTTACTAATATTGTGAACAAGTTGAAAGGTTTAGGAAAAGTGTATTCTAATAGAGAGAATGTTTGAAAGATTTTGAGATCTCTCTCAAAAGAATGGAGACCCAAGACTACAGCAATAAAAGAATCAAAGGACATCGACAAGCTAAGTTTAGATGAGCTGTTGGGATCACTCCAAACTCATGAGATGGAGCTCAAACAAGACACCAATGAGATTGAACCAAAAGAACCAAAGAAGAAGGTTGTAGTGTTCAAATCATACCATGAAGTAAGTGATGATGAAGAAGAACTATCTGATGATGAGATCGAATATCTCTCAAAGAAGTTCTCAAGGTTTTTTAAGAACAAAGGCAAAGCTACATTCAACAAGAGAAGACTCTCAAGAGACCAAAAATGTAAAAATACTCTTAAAGAAAATAATGATTCTTCTTTAAAAGATATTATGTGCTATGAGTGTAGGAAACTAGGGCACTACAGAGGAGATTGCCTGAAGAGAAAGAAATATAAGAAGGCCTACAAAATTGAACATTCCTTTGACTCAAGTGATGAAAAAGAAGATGATGAATCATCTCAAGAAGAAGAAGAAGAAACCAACCTTGCTTTTGTAGCTATTGAAGATGAAGAAAGTGAAAATGAGGTAACCCCCACTTCTCCATCTCATAAAGATAAGGACTCTTTGGAATTAGAAGAAGCCTTTGAAGACCTTTACCAAAGTAGTATGGAACTAGCTACTACTAAGAAAAATCTCTTAAAAGAGATAAACACCCTCAAAGACAAAAACACAACTCTAACTTCTCAAGTAAATATCTTGGAAGAAGAAAAAGAGAAATTATGTAAAGTCTTGGAGTCCTTTACAAATGGCAAAAAGACCCTTGATATCTTTCTTGAAAATGCCTCCAAAGCACCTTTCAATAAGGAAGGGCTAGGCTATGATGTGAATATGAGTTCAAAACAAACCCAAAAGCCAAGTTCAAGTAAGATAGCAAGCAAAGGAGCTAAGAAAAATAAATATTGTAACTACTGCAGAAAGAAGGGACATTCTCTTGAGGAATGCTATTCCAAGAAGAAAAGTCCTCAAGTCAAGAACCCCCAATCCCAAAGGGAAGACTCAAAGTCTAAATACCCCTCAAATTGTTATATGCAATAACTGCAACAAGAAGGGACATACTATCTGGGAATGTCATCACATGAACCAATCTTTTTACCATCCTGGAAGACCTTACAATGGTCAAAACAGGAAGAGTCAACCAAAGGTGCAAAGACCTACTAGAACTCCACCTAAGGTGCAAAGACCTCCCAAAAACCAAGTTTCATATAGAGTACCCCAAAACCAAAGACCTTGGAACCCCCAATCATACCCAAATTGGTATGGTAATCAAAGGGAAAATGGAAACCAAATGGTTTGGAGACCAAGAGGAATATATGATACTGACATTGACGGACCCAATATAAAATGGGGACCAAATTTTTATTAAGTTCTTTTTCTTCTATCCCCTCTTTTTGATAATGCCAAAGGGGGAGAGAAATGGGGAGATAAAGTGGTAGTTTCTCTCTTGAATATATATTGTCTCTTTATGTCACTTGATATTATTTATTTGTCATCATCAAAGAGGGGGAGATTGTTGGGGTAAATTTTACACATCACCCATTATGGTTTTGATGATAACAAATAAGTTAGTTGTACTAACTCTTGTCTAAAAGACGCATAGATAAGAGTAGAGCATCAAGTGAGGGGGAGTACTCAATTCACGAGATTGATGTTCAAAGTAAATTGAACTTGTTCAATCTTTCAAGACATCAAAGAATCATGAAGAATGGAGAACAACGTTTGAAGTCAAAGATCAAGACAAGTTAGAGGAACTCACTTTGAAGATACTCATGTAAAGAAGTGAAATTAAAAACTTGAAGAATTGTGAAAACTTAGAAATGTACTAAGATTTAAAATCATTTGTTAAAGTCCATATGTAATGCACACACTCATGCATGCATACATTCATTTAGAATGACCCTAGGAGGTTGTTTTAGACACTTCTCACTTAGACTAAGACCAATGAAATTGGCCCAGACTTGTCCAATGGAATCAACCCAAGTAAGTCCAATAAAGGACTTACTAATGTAAGCAAAAATTGTATGATCCAGCATACCGGATCATGAAATGGTATACCGGATCAATAGTGAATCTCAGGAAATGGGAAACAGAAGTTCAGTTAAGCATGTTGGATGAGGATCCAGCATACCGGATCATGAACCGGTATACTGGATCATAATCTAGCATACTGGATCACTTTATGACTGTTGAAATATGATCGGTATTCCCTTGTTTCCTAAGGAAAGTAGGTAATCCGACATACCGGATTCCCATCTAGCATACCGGATTACTTATAGAATGTGGGATTCTTTTCTTAATTGGATTCCTAATTGGTTCTAAGCCTCTAGCCTATAAATACCCTCTTGATTAGTGTTCTAAACACTACAACAATCATCAATCAAGAGATATAAATATTCAAGCACTCCCTAGTGAGATTATTCTTTCAAGATCAAGAAGATCGAAGAAAATTCAATCTCATCTTTCCTCCTTCATACACACTTGCATCCAAGTTACATACATTGAAAGGTAGCATCTTTTCTACTAAAGTTTAAGGTAACTCTAAACCATTTAGTAGTTCTTTTACTTTGTTTAAAGTTGTTGTTGAGTCCTCTTGCTCGGAATCAAGAGTAGTGAGTCCTCTTGCTCGGAATCAAGATTGGTTGAGTCCTCTTGCTCGGAACCAAGATTGGTTGAGTCCTCTTGCTCAGAATCAAGAGTAGTTGAGTTCTCTTACTCTTAATCAAGATTTTTACGAGTCCTCTTGCTCTTACTCAAGATTCAATTTAGTAGAATTCTCTCTAAGGTGAGAGGAGTGGACGTAGGCACGTGTTGGCCGAACCACTATAAATCTTTTATGTCTCTCTTTAATTATTGCTTGTCAATTGGTTATCTTTACTTATTTATTTTTCGCATAATTTTTTTTTATTTTCCACCCTTCACCTATTCCCCCCCTCTAGGTGAATTCACATTTGGTATCAGAGCAGGTGGTCGTGAGTTCGAGTCTCCCCGGTGCCATGGGTGCTCTATTATTGGGCGTGCATTAATGCCATGGGTGCTCTATTATTGGGCGTGCATTAGTGCCATGGGTGCTCTATTATTGGGCATGCATTTGGGGGGGGGGGATTGTTGGGAGTGACCCAAAATGCCCTGCCCATATCCCAACTTGGGCGTGGGAGCGATGCGCGCTGGCTGGTGTGCAATAAGGAATTAAAGTTGCACCTTCCCTCACAATGCGTCTTTTGGGGGATTGGCAAGCGCTTAATCCTACACCCGTAAGTCTGTCCAGTTCAAATTTTTGAATGGACTCACGACCGAACTCAGAGGAGTTGATCCGCTGGTGGATCCGCTCATGTTCTAAGGGCCATTAGCCTATATTTTGGGCTTAGCTTTCTTTCTTAGGATCCTTGTTGCCTCTGTGTGTTGTGACACATTTTCTTGTGCAATTATATGCTCTTTCTCTAAATTGTGCTTATTCCTCTCTTGCTTGGGCTAACATGTGAGGCATCTAATGAAATCAGGTGCTGAAATATGGTCAATACTCGCAATCAGAATTGTTCCCCTCCTAGGAATGATGCCGGTGATGTTTCTGAGGAAGGTTTGCCTATACCTCCTCCGACGAATACAAATGCCAATGTTGCAGCACTCTTGGGGAATATTCTTTGTGATATGTGGAGAGAGCAACAAAATTCCCAAAATGAGCAGCATGTTTTCATGCGTGATATGGCTGCCTAGCTTCAAAATACTGGTAGGGAAGGACCAAGAGTACAACCTCAGGTACACGGAGTCCCAAATCCCTCGGCTAATGTCACACCTATCATTCGTCCTCCTGGGCCAGCTGCTAATGAAGTTCTTGTAGCACAAGCAAACCAAGATCCCCCTCCCCCTCCTTCGGCTACCTTACCTATCAGAAATATGGTACCAGAATGGGTGGATGCTTCCAAAATCTCTAAGAGATTTCGAAAGCATCATCCTCCCACTTTTTATATGTTACACCCGCACCTGGAATTATTATTTAATAATATTTTCTCTTGTGTGACATGTAGATTTTGTTGCCATGTATGCTGGTAAATTATTTTCACTTGTGGTCAAACCTAGCCATAAGATCGTTGACCACATCACGGGCCTACCGGTGGCAGAGAGGTTCCTTAATCGACAGTGGGGAAGATTTGTCGATGATGATTTCATCGATCATCCTCCCAGTACGAGTCCGCAAAGTGAAAAGTACCGAAAGGCTTACCCCATGTCCCCACAGTTAGATACCTCCTTCGGTAATGAGCTTAGTATCGCGATCGGGAAGCTATTCGGGATCACGAAGGACACGTCGTGACGGTCAAGGGGTAAGATATTAACCTTGTGAATGATACTGTACTTTAATCTAGTTGGCCTTGATGTGTGGGCCTAAGCCCGACTCTTTTCCCTCGTGTTTCTGCTCTTACAGCAGCAACGGACGCACAAGCGGACTCATCAGCAATGCATCCGTCCATTAGTTTGCCTGTGCTGCCTCAGGGTTTTGTGTGTTTTCCTTGTGTGGGACCCATACCTTATACCTCGGGTACCCTAATTCAGCCTCTTGGACGAGGTTGGTCCCATCTTTGTTTTTCCTTAGGTTTTAGGTTGCCATTTGGTGGACCCATTGACTAATAGGCCTTTTAATGAGTTTTAACTCATTAGGCTTTAAACCAAACAAGCCCTAAGGAGGGAGATTAGTCTTAAACCTAAGACTTAAACTCTCAAACCCATTCACTTCTCTCCCTACCCAAACCATGGAGCTGAGGGAACATTGAAGGCTTAGAGAAGAAGGGCTTGAGAGGTAGTGGAGGTGGAAGGCATCGATTGGTTCAACTTGAGGTAAATGACTTCACCTACCTCTTCCTCTCTTCCATTTTTGAATTTGGAGACCTCCTTGGGATCGATTCCAAGCTTGGGGCTTCTCTTGAGAACCCATGGAACCTCACTAATTTCACCCTTTGAAGCCTCTACTCCCCTCTTTAATGCATTTATGGCTTTTGAATGACCTTATGCTATTCTAGCATTCAAAACCTAGCTTAGGTTTGTAAGAAACCTTAGAGATGGATCCAAATCCATTAAACCCTATGTGATTCTTATTGGACTTCGTGTATTGGACCTCCAATAAAGGTCTGAGCTCACCTTCTCTGCCCTAAAACCCCTTTGGATCCATAAATGAAGGGCTGAATGTAATACTCTTCGCAGCTATTCAAAAGAATGGCAGCGGACGAACGACCAGACTCACTGTCGTGTATCCGTTCCTTAGTCCTTTCAGCCTAAGATGGCTCTTCGCCGGAGTGGAGTTATGAGCGGACCCACCTAAGTTGAATCTGCCTGAAACCCAGAATCCTTAGGTTGCTCTCTGGCATGTCTTAGGGTTAGAACGGATCTACGAGCGGACTCACGTTCCACATCCTCCTGTGAGTTGATTCCATATATTTTCTGGGCATGGCCTGGGCGGATCCACGACCGGATTCACTCGTCTGACTCTATTCCTTCATCCGTTCCAACTGTCTTGGCCCAAATCACATTTGTTTGATGGGATCTTTTATGGGACCCACATATATACTTCTAACACCGTTCCTATGCTTTCTCAGACCTTGAAATCTGCACAAAAGTACGTGCTTTAGAGTAAACCTTTCCAAATACCCTGGTAGACAATCAAGCAATCAGTGAGTGGGCTTTAGGTGATGTTTGGGAGTGATATATATATTTATAGGGATGCATTAATTAGAATTATATATTGATTCTGTGTTTATATTCATTCTTGCTATGTTGCATTTTGCATATGAAACCTATGGATATGATTTGATGAGATGTGAGCATGATGTTTATATTGTGATATTGAGTTTCTATGCCGGTTGCATTGGTACTGGAACCCCGTGACTTTTATAAATATGATATTTATTTATTTGCCATCCTGGTCTGTATGCGCCATGCCGTGTTGGTACCTGGGTACTAGATGGAATGGGACGTTAATGCACCCGGAATACCTCTTGGGATGATAGAAATGCATGTAGTATATTTGTGGTTAGGATCTACCGTACCTTATGCTACGACCCTTGCGAACAGGGGTTTAGGTGTTGGATAGTCTGAGCACCTGTGGTCTTTGGACGTGGGAGAGGCCAGGGCAGGGGTAGTGATGGCTATCGGGGTCTGCCACTAGGTGGTCATGATGGCTTCTACCGGCGTAGGTCCCATCTGATAATTGAGGTTTCACTGGGACGATAGGATAAGTGACCCTCGGTGTCTCCCAAGTTATCACAGTAGCATATGCCATGACTTAGATTGCTTGATAGGTGAAAAAAATATAAACTTAACATCTCATGCATCATGGACTATGTGTGATTGTGTGTATGTGCACTCCCCTTTCCCCTCACTGGCTCAGTGGAGCTAACCCCCTGTGTACACAAATTTTTAGACTTTGATGCAAGTGAGGTTTACTTGGCCGAGCTGGATGCACAGCTAGTAGATTATGATTGTATTGGGATAGAGGAACATGGTGACGGTTGCCCCTGTGCTGATTGTGCTTTTGGGCATTGACACTTTCGGGGATACTTCCCTAAATTTTGATTCTTTTGGGGTATTGTACCCGTTCTAGACCTTTTCTGTAATAACTTATTATAGTTTTGAGCAGTTATGTCATGGTCAACTGACGTTAATACTATTACTATGTTATCACTTAGATGGCTGAACATACTGTAACTACTTATGTAATTAATGCTTCCGCTCATTATGACTCTGACAAATATTGGGCTTATGTTCCTTTTTACTCAATGTATTTATTGGGTGGGCCCTTGGGTGATGATCACGCACTGGGACACTGTGTCGTTGATCCTGGTAGGTATTGGGGTGACGTGTGCATCCCAATCATCCTCTTGACTGTGCTTGTGGCATAAGCTCGGGATAGGGGCGTGACAGCGTGGTATCAGAGAGTGATGCTCTGCACTGGACATGATTCACCAAGGCCTTTTGATTTACCCTATACAATAGGATCTAAATTAAAAACTTTAACAGGCATAATAGGAATGTGTGCAGAACATAGGAAGGGGACTAGTTAGGGAGCAACACGAAAATATAGCACATAATAAGGACAACATGAGAGTTAAGAGTTATATAAATAGCTGGTGTTGAGGCTTGGCTCACTTGACTTTGGGCTGGTCAGGCTGGCAAAGCTACTATTGTCGCTTGACTTGTAGCCGATTGAGTAGGTCGATTGAAATTGGAGCGAAAAGGACTCTGACCCACGTTCGGCCTGCAGTATGGAGTCGGATTGGGGTTTAAACTGGTTCCACGAAAAACCTTGTTTGGCCAACCAAAGGTCTGGAAATTACTTGGCCTTTTACCCAACCTGGGTGATGTCATCACTTTCTCTTTCTCTTTCTCTTTCTCTTTAAATCTATCTTCCATAGTCTTCACCTTGTCAACCATCTGAGCATAGTCTCGGATGTCCATAATTGACAATACCGACCCAATCTCCGGTTTAAGTCCCTTTCAAACTTCTTCGTCTTGCTAACTTCCCCTTTTCAGGTGCTCTGGAGCGAAATGGAACAGGTCTTCAAATCGTTGTTGATAATCTAACATTGACTTGGTTCCTTGTACTAGTGCAGAGAACTCAGCTTCTTTCCTGTCCCTAAAACTCTCCAGGAAGTAGTTATTGAAGAAGACCTCTTTAAATTGCTCCCACGTGGGATTCGGATGAGCGGCTTCAAGGTTTGGCTTAGTAGCCTTCCACCAGGCTTCAGCCTCATTCTGTAGCTGATAACCCACACATATCAGCTTTTGCGCATCCGAACACTCAAGCAAATCAAATGCCTTCTCTAAGGCTCTAATCCACCGTTCCGATTGCATTGCCTCAGAATTCAACCTGGAAAACATGGGTGGTTAGAGTTTCTTGAATCTCTCCATCACCTTGGCAGTAGAGTTTTTCGCTAAATGTTGAGGCATAGCTGGTGGGAAAAGTATGGGCCGGTTGGGTGGTGGAGGTGGTACTGCACATTCATGCATCATGGCTGCAAATTGCGTAGACAGTTGGCCCAACAATTCTTGTTGTTGCTGCATGGTCCGCATCATAGTAGTCATGAAAAATTCACCTCACCGGCTACTATACCCAGCTGTGGTGCCATAGTAGTAGCTTGAGCAGCCGCTGGTGCCCCCGACGAAGCAGCCGATGCTTCAAAATTTTGGGCCTTAGTTCCATTCGGCAAGTCAACCTCCGGTATAATGCGAGGGTGTTTTCCTCCACAACCACCTCGAGAACTTCTTGTGTTGACCATGGTTGCTTTTCTGAAAAGAGAAACATGTTCAATAATCCAACACTCCTTATCGAGGTCAATAGAAAATTCCTAGTTAATACTTGTACATACCTATTCCATAGTTCCAATGAATTCATGTAGTCATACCAGCAAGGTGTGTTATTATATATATATATATATAGTTTTTTTTTTTTGAAGTGTTTCTTTTACATGTGTTCTATTCAAGAGTATTTTATGCGATGTTAAGCTATGCATGACACTAAATAACAAATTTTAAATTTTTAACAAAAATCTTTTAATTATGTACCTGAGCCTAACAGGCAAGCAGTTCCATTTTTTCGATCATGAATGCCATCATATGCAGGTACTCTATGTCGGCTCTAACCTCCTCAGCTAAGGATAGGTAAAGGGCTCGTCCCTCCGGTCCGCTATTGTCAGCAAGGGTTAGGAAGAAGACCAACTGGTTCTCGGCTTGGGGTAGTACTTATTGTATCTGATTTAGTCTCTGTCTTAGTTGCCTAATATAGATCATGTTGCTGGGGTCTCTAGGCTTGAATGAGGTAGTAAGGTCCTGTCATGAAGAGGTTCTAGGCATCAAGTCACTATAAATACTTAATTAAAAGAATTAAATACATGCCTACAGGAATTTAAGTTACCATGTTCAAAAGACCCTAGTGGACAATTAAGTCATATTGTCTACAGGAATTACATGCCTATAGGAATTTAACTTAGGTGAATAATGGGTTTTATACACCCCTGCCTAAACCAAATAGACCCTAGTAGACACCTATCCCGAACTTATGCCACAAGCATGGTCAAGAGGGTGATTGGGACGACATGCGTCACCCCAATACCTACCAAGATCAACGATAAAGTGTCCTAGCGCATGATCATCACCCAAGGGCCCACCCAATAATTACATTGAGTAAAAAGGAATACAATTCCAATGTATATCAGAGTCATAATGAGCGGAAGCATTAATTATATAAGCAGTTATAGTATGTTCAGCCATCTAAGTGGTAATATAGTAATAGTACTGACGTCAGCTAACCATGACATAACTACTCAAAATATAGTAAGTTATTACAGAAAGAGTTTATAATGGGCTCGACACCTCAAAAGAATCAAAAGTTAGGGAAGTGTCCCTGAAAGTATCAGTGCCCATAAGCACAATCATCACAGGGGCAACCGTAGCCATGTTCCTCCGACACGTACCCAGGTTCCTCTGTCCCA
This sequence comes from Telopea speciosissima, assembly GCF_018873765.1. Classification (NCBI taxonomy): domain Eukaryota; kingdom Viridiplantae; phylum Streptophyta; class Magnoliopsida; order Proteales; family Proteaceae; genus Telopea; species Telopea speciosissima. The sequence goes on along the minus strand of NC_057926.1, from coordinate 22,954,295 downwards.
ATACCATCATAATCTGTTGACTGTACATCCAAGCCGGCCAAGTTCCCATCACCTGCATCAAAGTCTAAAAAATTGTGTACACAGGGGGTTAGCTCCACTGAGCCAGTAAGGGGAAAGGCGAGTGCACATACATACAATCACACATAATCCATGATGCATGAAATGTTAATCCATATTTTCCACCTAACAACAAGCTAAGTCATGGCATATGCTATTGTGATAACTTGGGGGACACTGAGGGTCACTTATCCTATCGCCCCAGTGAAACCTCAATTATCACATGGGGCCTGCACCGGTAGAAGCCATCATGACAACCCAGTGGCAGACCCCAATAGCCATCACTATCCCTATCCTGGCCTCTCCCACCTCCATAGACCACAGGTGCTCAGACTATCCAACACCTGAACCCCTATTGGCAAGGGTCATAGCATAGGGAACAAACATCCTAACCGCAGTTACACTATATGCAAGTACTATTGTCCCGAGAGGTATTCCGGATGCATTGACGTCCCATTCCATCTAGTACCCGGGTACTAGCACGGCATGACGGATACAGACTTGGATGGCAAACAAATAAATATTGTATTCATAACAGTCACGGGGTTCCGGTACCAGTGTAACCGGCACCGTAACCCAATATCACAATATAAAACATCATGCTCACATTTCATCAATTCATATCCACAAGTTTATATGCATGATGCAATATAGCAATAATGAATGTAAGCACAGAAAACAATATATAAACCTAGATAATGCATTTGTAAAATCAAATATATATCAATCCCAAACATCACCCAAAGCCCACTCACTGATTTCTTGTTTGTCCACTGGGGTGTTTGGAAAGGTTTGCTTTATGGCATGCACTTCCGTGCAGATTCGAAGGTCTGAGAATGCATGGGGAACGGTGTTAGAAGTATATAGGTGGGTCCAATAAAAGATCCCAACAAAAGAGTGCAATTTGGCCACAATAGCAGGAACGGATGAAGGAACGGAACCAGATAGGTGAATCAGGTTGTGGATCCGCCCAGGCCATGCCCTGAAAATATATGGAATGGACTCACGGGCGGATGTGGAACGTGAATTTGCTAGTAGATCCGTTCCAACCCTGAGATACCCCCGAGAGCAACTTACGGATTTTGGGTTTTGGGTGGGTCCCCTCATAACTCCGCCTAGAGGAACAGTCAAGTTAGCTGAACGGACTAATGAACGGATACACGACAGTGAGTCTGGTTGTTCGTCCGCTGCCCCTCTTTTGAATAGCTATGAAGAGTATTACCTTTAACCCTTCATTCATGGATCCATAGGGGTCTTAGGGCAGAGGAGGTGAGCTCAGACCTTTGTTGGAGGTCCAATACATGAAGTCCAACAAGAATCACATAGGGTTTATTGGATTTGGATCCATCTCCAGGGTTCCTTCCAAACCTAAGCTAGGTTTTGAATGCTTGAACAGCATAAGGTCATTCAAAGGCCCTAAATGCATTAAAGAGAGGAGTAGAGGCTTCAAAGGGAGAAATTAGTGAGGTTCTATGGGTTCTCAAGAGAACCCCCAAGCTTGGAATCGATCCCAAAGAGGTCTCCAACCCGGAAATGGAAGAGAGGAAGAGGTAGGTGGAGTCATTTACCTTAAGTTGAACCAATCGATGCCTTCCACCTCCACAACCTCTCAAGCCCTTCTTCTCCAACCCTTCAATGCTCCCTTAGCTCCACAGTTTGGGTAGGTGGAGAAGTGAATGGGTTTGATAGTTAAGTCTTAGGTTTAAGACTAATCTCCCTCCTTAGGGCTTGTTTGTTTTAAGGCCTAATGAGTTAAAACTCATTTAAAAGGCTTATTAGCCAATGGGTCCACCAAATGGCAACCTATAACCCAAGGAAAGAAAAGGATGAGACCATCCTCATCCAAGGGACTGAGCTGGAGTGTCCGAGGTATGAGGTGTGGGTCCCACATAAGAAAAACACACAAAAACCTAAGACAACACGGGCGGACTAACAGACGAATGCAGTGCTGATGAGGCTGCTCGTGCGTCCGTTGCTGCTGTAAGGGTAGAATCACAAAGAAAAGGGTCGGGCTCTGGCCCACACTTCAAGGTGAACTAGAGTAAGGTTTAGTACTTATCACCAGGTTAAAATCTTACCCCTCAGTTGTCACAACGTATCCTTTGTGATCCCAAATAACTTCCCGATCGTGATATTCAGTTCATCGCCAAAGGAGGTATCCAACTGTGGGGACATAGGGTATGCCTTTTGGTACTCCTCACTTTGTGGACTCGTGCTAGGAGGATGATCGACGAAATCACCATCGGCAAATCTTCCCCACTGCCGATTAAGGAACCTATCTTCCACAGGCAGACTCGTGATGTGGTCAATAACCTTGTGGCTAGGTTTGACCACAAGTGAAAATAACTCACCAGTATACATGGGAGCAGAATCTAGACATCACACGAGAGAGAAAACACTAATAAATAATAAGCCCGGGCGCGGGTGTAACATCCTCCCCACCTTACAAGAATTTCATCATCGAAATTGTCGTACCTTGTAGAAATCCAAGGGAAGGGTGTTTTGCTCGCATTTCCACCTCGGCTTCCCAGGAGGCTTCTTTTTCCGTGTGGTTGCACCACTTCACCATCACATAATGAATAGGTCAGTTGCAAAGATTCACCACCTTACTGTCTAGGATCTTCTCAGGTTGTTCCTTATAAGACATATCTGCCGCCAGCTCTGGTGGTTCTTGAGACAGGATATGACTGGGGTCATGCACATACTTCTGCAACATAGATATGTGAAAGATATCGTGTACGCCATCAAGAGATGGTGGAAGTGCTAACCGATAAGCCACTGGTCTAACCTTTGCAAGAATCTCATAAGGCCTGACATATCTCGGGCTTAATTTACCCTTCTTACTGAACCGCATCACACCCTTTGTAGGTGACACCTTGAGAAACACTTTGTCAACAATGAGGAACTCCAGGTCCTTCCGCCTTTGGTCTACATAGCCTTTCTGCCTAGACTAGGCAGCTCTAATTCTTTCTTGGATCAAATCCACCTTTTCACAAGTTGCTTGAATTAACTCCGACCCAAGAATGCGCTGCTCACCTACTTCATCCCAATACAAGGGAGTTCGGCACTTCTTCCCATATAGTGCTTCAAAGGGTGCCATCCTGATAGTAGCTTGATAACTGTTATTATAGGCAAACTTGATAAGCGAGATGTGCTCATCCCAACTGCCATGTATATCAATGGCGCAAGCTTGAAGTATGTCCTCTAATGTCTGTATTGTTCTTTCCGACCGACCGTCGGTCTGTGGGTGGAAAGCAGTGCTAAAGCTCAATAGAGTACCCATACATCTTTGGAATCCACCCCAAAATTTGAAAGTGAACCTGGGATCCCGATCTGAGATAATGCTAACTGAAACTCCATGTAGGCGAACCACATTATCAATGTATAAACGGGCCAATCTATCCATAGAATAGGTAACTTTGATTGTGATGAAATGTGCCATCTTTGTCAACCTATCCATAATGATCCATATAGCATCAACACCCTTAGGTGTACGGGGTAATCCTGTGACGAAGTCCATAGTAACATGTTCCCATTTCCATTTCGGCATAGGCAATGACTGTAACAGTCCATGGGGACGTTGTCTATCTGCCTTCACTTGCTGACAAGTGAGGCTCCGGGCTACATACTCTACTACATCCCTCTTCATCATGCTCCACCAATAATGTCCTTTCGAGTCCCTATACATTTTAGTACTACCTGGGTGAATCGAGTAGGGGGATTCATGTGCCTCTGCCAACACTTCCTTTCTTAGCTAATCATCCTTAGGGACACATAGACGATCTCTAAACATAAGAACGCCACTATCTGTCAGTGTGAAGTCTAGATCACGCTGCGTGTCACCCTGGATAGCTTCAATGATTTCCTTACAATGTTCATCTGAAGCTTGAGCTACTTTAATCTTTTCAACCAAGGTTGACTACACCGTTAAAGATGCTAACGACAGGGTAACACCCTTTACTAGTAATTCCAAATCCATCTTCCTAGCTTCTTCTATAAGCTCCTTGTTGACAGCCAGGGATGCAATACATAAGGTCTGTGATTTACGATTGAGAGCGTCTGCTACAACATTTGCTTTACCCGGGTGGTAATGGATGGTGCAATCATAATCCTTCATGAGTTCTAACCAGCGCCTTTGTCTCATATTGAGTTCCTTCTGAGTAAAGAAATATTTGAGGCTTTTATGGTTGCTGTAAATTTCACTTTTCTCTCCATACAGATAATGTCTCCAAATTTTCAAAGCAAAGACTACAACGGCCAACTCTAAATCATGAGTCGGGTAATTTCTCTCATATTCCTTCAACTAACGAGAAGCGTAGGCCACCACTTTATCACCTTGCATTAACACACACCCAAGTCCCATCTTTGACGCATCACACTAGACTACCATTCCCCCAGTACCATTCGGTATAGTAAGTACTGGAGCAAAAATCAGTCGTTGCTTCAGATCCTGGAAGTTCTTCTCTCATTCGTCTAACCACTAGAATTTTACTCCCTTTCAGGTCAATCGAGTCATAGGAGAAGAGATTTTTGAGAAGTTCTCAATGAATCTCCTATAGTAACTGGCCAGACCAAGAAAAATGCGAATATCTGCTACATTCTTAGGTATCTCCCAGTCAACTTTTGATTGTACCTTGCCGGGGTCAACTTCAATACCCTTCGCAGATACTAAATGACCTAGAAAAGCCACTTGTTGCAACTAGAACTCGCACTTGCTGAACTTCGCATATAACTGCTTTTCTCTCCACCGTTGAAGAACAAATCGAAGATGGTCAGCATGCTCTTCTTCACTCTTAGAATAAACCAGGATGTCATCAATATATACAATCACGTATTTATCTAGTACATCATGAAACACCCTGTTCATCAACTCCATAAAAGCTGTGGGGGCATTGGTGAGTTCCAAAGACATAACCAAGAATTCGTAGTGTCCATATCGCGATCTAAACGCGGTCTTACTAATGTCACTACCTCTGATCTTCAGCTGGTGATACCCCGAGCAAAGGTCAAGTTTAGAGAAGACCCTAGCACCTTACAACTGATCAAATAAATCATCGATCCTCGGCAACCGGTACCAATTCTTAATTGTCAACTTGTTGAGTTCACGGTAGTCAATGCATAGGCGCATACTACCATCCTTCTTCTTCACAAATAAAACACGCGCACCCTACAGGGAAACACTTGGCCTAATAAAACCCTTCTTTAGTAGGTCATTAAGCTGTTCTTGAAGTTCTTTTAGTTTTGATGGGGCCATTCTATACGGTGCCTTGGACATTGGAGCAGCACCGGGTATCAAATCAATCATAAATTATGTTTCTCGATCCAATGGTAACCGTGTAAGGTCCTCCGGGAAGACATCAGGGAAATATTTTACCACACTTATTTCTTCCATCGGTGTAACCTTAGCTTCAATGTCCACTACTGAGGCTAAGTAACATTGACAACCTTGTGCTAACAGCTTTTGGACCTAGAGAGCTGATATGATTGGGTTCTTGGGTTTCTTACTTTTATTACCCTTAAATACAAACTCATTATCTTCTCCTGTCCAGAAGAGTATCTTCCTTTCTGCACAAATCAGGCTAGCTCCATGCGTGGATAGCCAATCCATTCCCAGAATCACATCGAAGTCTTTCATGTCTAAGATGATAAAACAGGCTTCGAGCCCATGGTCGCTTACTCGAACAGGGCAAGAGTGAAAGGATCGATATAGCTCAACTTTCCTTCTAGTCGGCATACTAACCATTAACCTTTGCTCTAGTACAACCAGTTCAATAGGTAACTTCTCGGCAAAGGAGGTAGATATAAAGGAGTGTGACGCCCCCGAGTCAAATAACACATAAGCAGGTAAGGAGCACCCAAAAATCATTCCTGATAGACACCGAACAGCCAAATGTAGTAAACTAAATTTAATTAATTTGACTAAGATGGTTAAGTGTAGTACCTGTGATAACACCAGGGTCAAATTGGGCTTCCTCATGAATAACAGAATAGACTCGCCCCTGAGTCTTACTCACTGGAGCAGGAGCAAGTGGGCGAACAACAGTCCTTACCAGGGGTGGTTTGGAAGTCGTAACCGACCATGAACCCGATTGTCGTGATTGTGGACAATCCTTGGCCATATGACCAGACTCCTTGCAGTTGTAACATATAAGTGTCTCTGCCCCATAATGAGAAGCAGGTACAGATTTAGGCACTTGCACTGAGTCAGGCCTATGGAATTGTATTGGGGTTGCATTGGTATAAGACCCTCTTCTTTGAAACTTACTGCGCCCCCTAGAGTCATGAGATGATATCGGTCTTTTGCCTACCTGGATGGCCCGATAATTCTCCCTCTGCTGATCTTCTATCAACTTAGCAGCTTCAACCACCTCAGCATAGGTGGGGTACTTGTGCAACACCACTACAGTACCCAGACTGGCTCTAAGCCCTCTTTCAAATTGTCTTGCCTTCACGTCCTCAGTCTTCAAATGGGTCGGAGCAAAGTAGAAATATTCCTCAAAGAGCTGTTGGTATTCAAGGACTGATTTGGATCCTTGACTGAGGTTCATGAATTCAATTTCCTTCTTTTCCTGGAAGTTTCTTGGAAAATAGTTCTCAAGAAAAGCTTCCTTAAATTGATTCCAAATAGCATTGGGATATCTTACCCAAAAGTGATTCTTCGAGGAACGCCACCATACATCAGCGTCCCCTCGGAGTTGAAAAGTAGCACACCGGATCTTCTCGAGATCATTACACGGTAGTACTTCAAAGATTCTCTTGAGATCCCTAAGCCAAGTAGCTGGGAACATCGAATCATGGATCAACTTATAATGTCACACCCCTATCCCGAGCTTATGCCACAAGCACAGTCAAGAGGGTGATTGAGATGCACACGTCACCCCAATACCTACCAGGATCAATGACACCATGTCCTAGCGTATGATCATCACCCAAGGGCCCACCCAATAAATACATTGAGTAAAAAGGAACACAAGCCCAATATTTGTCAGAGTCATAATGACTGGAAGCATTAATTACATAAGTAGTTACAGTATGTACAACCATCTAAGTGATAACATAGTAATAGTACTGACGTCAACTGACCATGACAGAACTACTTAAAACTATAATAAGTTATTATAGAGAAGGTCTAGAACGGGTACAATACCCCAAAAGAATCAAAAGTTAGGGAAGTATCCCTGAAAGTGTCAGTGCCCATAAGCACAATCATTGCAGGGGCAACAGTAGTCGTGTTCCTCCGACACGTACCTAAGTTCCTCTGTCCCGATACAATCATAATCTACTGCCTATGCATCCAGCCCGGGCAAGTAAACCTCACCTGCATCAAAGTCTAAAAGGTTGTGTACACAGGGGGTTAGCTCCATTGAGCCAGTGAGGGGAAAGGGGAGTGCACATACACACAATCACACATAGTCCATGATGCATGAGATGTTAAGTTTATATTTTTTCCACCTATTAAGCAATCTAAATCATGACATATGCTACTGTGATAACTCGGGAGACTACGAGGGTCACTTATCCTAACACCCTAGTGAAACCTCAATTATCATATGGGACTTGCGCCGGTAGAAGCCATCATGACCACCCAGTGACAGACCCCGATAGCCATCACTACCCCTGTCAAGGCCTCTCCCACCTCCACAGACCACAGGTGCTCAGACTATCCAACACCTAAACCCCTGTTGGCAAGGGTCATAGCATAAGGTACGGTAGATCCTAACCACAAATATACTACATGCAGTTCTATCGTCCCGAGAGGTATTCCAGGTGCATTAACGTCCCATTCCATCTAGTACCCGGGTACCAGCATAGCACGACGCATACAAACCAAGATGGCAAACAAATAAATATCATATTTATAAAAGTCACGGGGTTCCAGTACCAATGCAACCGGCATAGAAACTCAATATCGTAATATAAACATCATGCTCACATCTCATCAAATCATATCCACAAGTTTCATATGCAAAATGCAACATAGCAAGAATGAATATAAAGACAGAATCAATATATAATTATAACTAATGCATCCCTATAAATATATATATCACTCCCAAACATCACCCAAAGCCCACTCACCAATTGCTTGATTGTCCACCAGGGTGTTTGAAAAGGTTTACTCTAAAGTACGTACTTCCGTGCAGATTCCAAGGTCTGAGAAAGCATGGGAATGGTGTTAGAAGTATATATGTAGGTCCCATAAAAGATCCCATTAAACGAATGTGATTTGTGCCAAGACAGCAGCAACGGATGAAAGAACGAAGCCAGACCAGTGAATCGGGTCGTGGATCCACCCAGGCAATGCCCAGAAAATATATAGAACGGACTCACGGGCAGATGCGGAACTTGAGTTCGCTCATAGATCCGTTCCAACCCTGAGACACGCCCGAGAGCAACTTAAGGATTATGGGTTTCGGGCGGATTTAGCTCCAGAGAAGAGCCATCTTAGGCGGATACACGACAGTGAGTCCGGTTGTTCGTCCACTGCCCATCTTTTGAACAGCTACAAAGAGTATTACATTCAGCCCTTCATTCATGGATCCAAAGGGGTTTTAGGGCAGAGAAGGTGAGCCCAGACCTTCGTAGGAGGTCCAATACATGAAGTCCAATAAAAATCACATAGGGTTTAATGGATTTGGATCCATCTCTAGGGTTTCTTACAAACCTAAGCTAGGTTTTGAATGCTAGAACAGCATAAGGTCATTCAAAAGGCATAAATGCATTAAAGAGGGGAGTAGAGGCTTCAAAGGGTGAAATTAGTGAGGTTCTATGGGTTCTCAAGAGAACCCCCAAGCTTAGAATCGACCCCAAGGAGGTCTCCAAATTCAGAAATGGAAGAGAGGAAGAGGTAGGTAGAGTCATTTACCTTAAGTTGAACCAATCGATGCCTTCCACCTCCATAACCTCTCACGCCCTTCTTCTCCAAGCCTTCAATGCTCCCTTAGCTCTACGGTTTGGGTAGGTAGAGAAGTGAATGGGTTTGAGAGTTTAAGTCTTATGTTTAAGACTAATCTCCCTCTTTAGGGCCTGTTTGGTTTAAAGGCTAATGAGTTAAAACTCATTAAAAGGCCTATTAGTCAATGGGTCCACCAAATGGAAACCTAAAATCTAAGGAAAAACAACAATGGGACCAACCTCGTCCAAGAGGCTAAATTAGGGTGCTCGAGGTACGAGATGTGGGTCCCATACAAGGAAAACACACAAAACCCCGAGACAGCACCGGTAGACTAACGGACGGATGTAGTGCTGATGAGTCCGCTCGTGCGTCCGTTACTGCTATAAAGGTAGAAACACAAGGGAAAAGAGTCAGGCTTAGGCCCACACATCAAGGCCAACTAGATTAAAGTACAGTATCATTCATAAGGTTAATATCTTACCCCTTGACTATCACGATGTGTCCTTTGTGATCCCAAATAGCTTCTTGATCGCGATACTAAGCTCATCACCAAAGGAGGTATCTAACTCTGGGGACATGGAGTAAGCCTTTTGGTACTCCTCACTTTATGGACTCGTGCTGGGAGGATGATCAATGAAATCACCATCGACATATCTTCCCCACTGTCGGTTAAGGAACCTCTCTTCCATTGGTAGGCCCATGATGTGGTCAACGATCTTGTGGCTAGGTTTGACCACAAGTGAAAATAATTCGCCAGAATACACTGCAGCAGAATCTATAAGTCACACAAGAGAAAATATTATTAAATAATAATTTCGGGCACGGGTGTAACATCCTCCCCACCTTACTAGAATTTTGTCCTCGAAATTGTCATACCTTGTAGGAATCCAAGGGAAGGGTATTTCGATCACATCTCCACTTCGGCTTCCCAAGAGGCCTCTTCTTCTCTGTGATTGCACCACTTTACTTTCACATAATGAATAGGTCGGTTGCGGAGATTCACCACCTTACTATTTAGAATCTTCTGAGGTTGTTCCTTATATGACATGTCTGTCGTAAATTTTGGTGGCTCCTATGACATTATATGACTGGGGTCATGCACATACTTCTGCAACATAGATATGTGAAAGACATCGGGTACGCCATCGAGAGATGGTGGAAGTGCTAACCGATAAGCCACCGGTCCAACCTTTGCAAGAATCTCATAAGGCCCAATATACCTCGAGCTTAATTTACCCTTCATACTGAATGACATCACCCCCTTTGTAGGTGACACCTTGAGAAATACTTTATCACCAACAAGAAACTCCAGATCCTTTCGCCGTTGATCAGCATAGCCCTTTTGCCTAGACTATGTAGCTCTAATTCTCTCTCGGATCAAATCAACCTTTTCACAAGTTGCCTGAATGAACTCTAGTCAAAGAATGCGCCGCTCTCCTACTTCATCCCAATATAAGGGAGTTTGGCACTTCTTCCTATGCTGTGCCTCAAAGGGTGCCATCCCAATCGTAGCTTGGTAACTGTTGTTATAGGTGAACTCGATAAGCAAAATGTGCTCATCCCAGCTGCCCTGCATATCAATGGTGTAAGCTTAAAGCATGTCTTTCAATGTCTGTATTGTTCTTTCTGACTAACCGTCGGTCTACGGATGGAAGGTAGTGCTAAAGCTCAATAGGGTACCCATAGATCTCTGGAATCTGCCCCAAAATTTGGAAGTGAACCTGGGATCCCGATCTGAGATAATGTTAACTGGGACTCCATGCAGGCGAACCACGTTATCAATGTACAAATGGGCCAATTTAACCATAGGGTAGGTAACTTTAATGGGGATGAAATGTGTCATCTTTGTCAACCTATCCACAATGATCCATATAGCATCAACGCCCCTAGGTGTACGGGGTAATCCTATAATAAAGTCCATAGTAATATGCTCCCATTTCCATTCCAGCACAGGCAATGACTGTAACAGTCCATGGGCACGTTGTCTATTTGCCTTCACTTGTTGACAAGTGAGGCACCAGGCTACATACTCAGCTACATCCCTCTTCATTCCACTCCACCAGTAATGTCCCTTCAGGTCCCTGTACATTTTAGTACTACCTGGGTGGATCAAGTAGGGAGATTCGTGTGCTTCTGCCAACACTTCCTTTCTTAGCTGATAGTCCTTGGGAACACATAAACTATCTCTAAACATAAGGATGCCACTATCTGTCAGTGTAAAGTCCAGATCAGGATGCATGTCACCCTGGATGGCTTCAATGATTTCCTTACAATGTTCATCTAAAGCTTGAGTTGCTTTAATCTTTTCAACCAAGGTGGACTACATTGTTAAAGATGCTAAGGATAGAGTAACACCCTCTCCTAATAATTCCAAATCCATCTTTCTAGCTTCTTCAATAAGCTCCTTGCTGACAGCCAGGGATGTGATGATAAGGTCTGTGATTTTTGACTGAGAGTGTCTACTACCACATTTGTTTTGCCTGGGTGGTAATGAATGGTGCAGTCATAATACTTCATGAGTTCTAACCAGCGTCTCTGTCTCATATTGAGTTCCTTCTGAGTAAAAAAATATTTGAGGCTCTTATGGTCACTGTAAATCTCACTTTTCTCTCCATATAGATAGTATCTCTTGATTTTCAGAGCAAAGACCACAGTTGCCAACTCTAGATCATGAGTTGGGTAATTCCTCTCATATTCCTTCAACTGACGAGAAGCGTAGGCCACCACCTTGTCACCTTGCATTAACACACAGCCAAGTCCCATCCTTGAGGCATCATAGTAGACTACCATTCCCCTAGTACCATTTGGTATAGTAAGTACTGGAGCAGAAATCAGTCGCTGCTTCAGATCCTGGAAGTTTTTCTCACATTCGTCCGACCACTCGAATTTCACTCCCTTCCTGGTCAATTGAGTCATAGGAGCAGAGATTTTTGAGAAGCTCTCGATGTATCTCCTATAGTATCCAGCCAGACCAAGAAAACTACGAAAGTCTGCCACATTCTTGGGTGTCTTCCAACCAACTATCGACTGTACCTTATCGGGGTCAACTTTGATACCCTTCGCAGATACCAAATGACCTAGAAAAGCCACTTGTTGCAACTAGAACTCACACTTGCTGAACTTCGTATATAACTGCTTTTCTCTCAACCGCTGAAGCACAAATCAAAGATGGTCTGCATGCTCTTCTTCGCTCTTAGAGTAGACTAGGATGTCATCAATAAACACAATAATGTATTATCCAACACATCATGAAACACCCTGTTCATCAACTCCATAAAAGCTGCCGGGGCATTGGTTAGCCCAAAAGACATAACCAAGAATTCATAATGACCATATCGCGATCTAAACGCAGTCTTGCTAATGTCACTACCTCTGATCTTCTGCTGGTGGTACCCTGAGTGGAGGTCAATTTTAGAGAATACCCTAGCACCTTGTAATTGATCAAACAAATCATCGATCCGTGGTAATGGGTATCGATTTTTGATTGTCAGCTTGTTGAGTTCACGGTAGTCAATACATAAATGCATGCTACCGTCCTTCTTCTTTACAAACAAAATAGGTGCACCCCATGGGGACACACTTGGCCTCATAAAACCCTTCTTCAGTAGATCATTAAGCTGTCCCTGAAGTTCTTTCAGTTCTGACGGGGCCATTCTGTACGGGGCCTTTGACACTGGAGCAACTTCAGGGATTAAATCAATCATAAATTTCGTCTCTCGATCCGGTGGTAACCATGTGAGGTCCTCTGAAAAGACATCAGGGAAATCTCTTACCACACTTATCTGTTCCATCGGTGTAACCTTAGCTTCAACATCCACCACCGAGGCTAAGTAACATTGACAACCTTGTGCTAAGAGCTTCTAGACCTGGAAATCCGATATGATTGGGTTCTTGGGC